>NC_090927.1:1200997548-1201140643 GCF_040938575.1 Ambystoma mexicanum | reverse complement strand
GGGATACTGTTTGCCGGCAATTGCTTGCACAAGTTACCAGCATGCTGCGTTTCATTCACCGACTTCTTTAACCCCTTAAGTTGGCCAAGGGCGAGGTATCTCGTCCTTGGGATTACCTCCTGTTGCCAAGGACGAGATACCTCATCCTTGGCACTTAAGGAGTTAATGAAACAGAAACATTAGAAGGCATTGAATGGCGAAATAACAAAAAAGGCCTTGCCACTTGAGGGGGAGGGCCCATGGCAGTTAAAAGGTTAACACTTGCTCTGCGAGTTGCACTGCTTCCACGACCTACTGCTTCTGGCTGCTTGGGGACCCACACCCTTCCTCTGAAGGTGCCTCGGGTCCGGACACATGTTTATGGAGCCTCTCTCGCTCCCGAGACTCGTAGCTTGACAACTGCTCCTCGGTCTCCAGCACGTTCACTGCACGTCAACCAGGGCAATCAGGATCAGAGGAGGAAAGACAGTTCTCCTGCAGGCCTTCCGCGGCTCAGCCTATGCACTTTGGTGTTTGGGGTAACAGAACCCTCTCAGAACAAGTAGGTGAAATCTACTGTCTCCATGTTCCGGTGTCCCACTTGTTCTCCCACTTCTGCTTCGTTTGCCAGCCTTGTGCCTTCTTGCTTCTGCTCACATTCCAGTCACAGTTCCAGCTTCTTTCCAATTACCTGCACCTGAGGAGTTCAAGAGTATGTAAAGGGCGCCTGGCGGAGTATAACATCAGAGGACTTGTATGAATTGGGTCACTCAGGCTATTTAATAAAGCCTATGTTCTCAGGGAGCGATGCTGGTTGAGGCGTCTGCACTCCTCGTGGTAATGGTGGCAATCCTCTGATGTCATTTGCAGACATGCTCCCAAGAGTCCGGCAACCATAACAGGACTCCAAGCACAGCGTTCCCGCTGCACCACAGCAGACGATTACCTTTACGGACAGAATCTCTATCAAGTAACCATCCGGATGAAGGCCACTACCACCTCAAGCTCAATCCCAGCCCAGTTTGGCCGAAACACCTCTGTGTATATGTGTTTATAGATAGTGTTGTGTACACTTTTGTTGTCTTAGTACCCCCGGACTTATCATAGTCCTGGATCGCACCTTGTTAAAACCCTTTGCTATCACTTACCTGTACTGTATATTTGTGCATCACTGTGGAAACGGCTCCTCGGCAAGAAAGGACGACGATACTAACCTGTATGCCACAAAAAAAGAAATATCTGTCCACCAACCTTTCGTGCTTATCGAAAGTTTTGTAAATGTTTAAATATACTCATCTGTGCAAAATCGTTTTGGAGGAAAAATAAAATAGCTCCAAAAACTTGATAGCTGTCTTCGGATCTCTCACCCTAATTTCTAGCAATCTACATACTGCACCTGAGGAGGCCTTTTATGTCTCCCAGGTTCCTTCTGTGTGGACAGTTGGGCTTAATTGCCCGACTACTGCAACTGCATGCCTCTTCAGCCCGCTTACTTGTCCCAGTACTCGTGAGATTATGGGATGAGCAAGTTAGCTCTTAACAATTGAGTTACTTTTAAGGGTAGATTCAGTTCTTAAACTAGTTATAAGATGAACTGCTAGAATTGATTGTTAAAGAGGAAGACATTGGATTTAAGGCATTTTCTCTAGATCCTTTTACATGATACCCTTGGGAGTAAGGAGGGTGTTTATTCTGCGATAACTTGAAAGATTTTTCTGTTAGTAAGGCTTGCTCAGATTTAACAGAACTTGTACCCCGCGTCACAGATCTTATACACGGGTCAGGGAAATTCTAATGGCAATATGCCATTACCTGTTTTGGCAATACAGAAAGGCACTCTCTTTCAAGGACAAATACTGTGTCTCATTCCATGGGATCTCCGCACCGCCCTTGGCCCGGTCTCCTGCCAGGCAATCCTCCCGCAATACACCACCCCTAAGGTCAGGAAGCGTCTACCTTTCACTGGCCACCAGGGAGGAGACTTTAGACAGGGTTTCAGTGAGGGATCCGTAGGATTCTTCACAGTCATCATTTGCACTGCTTGCTGCCAAGTCAGAGAATGCAGTAGAGGTAGTTCTTCAAAATGGCGGTGTCCCTGGTGTCACTGTCATTCTCATATGCCAGGAAATGCACGGGGGGAAATGGGGCGGGGTGGGGGCAGCAGAAAAGCAGGCATGGGAAAAATTCATCTAGATCCCAAGAAAAACTGGCAAACACAAGTGGATGAAGACACATTAAGATTTGAAGTGAAGATTTTAAACGATGCGACGCTTTAGATCAGGAAAAATATATTTCAGACATTGCAGAGATCCACATGAATGAAGGTCAGGCATGGATACCAGTGCACACAAATGGGCATCCGGAAATGAATGTGGCAGTGTTGGCCCTCTCCTGTTCAAAGTGCTTGATTTATGAGAAAGTGTTCAAACAAATGCTTGAAAGAAAAGAAATAACACTTTAAAATATTAAGTCAACAAAATTCGATCAGACAGCCCTATTTGATACATAGAATTGTGGGTAGATGCATTCTGAAAATAAAAATAGGATCCAAAAGCTTTTGGAACTAATTTAAGTGTTTTGTAACAGGGCACTGCGCTCTCCAAACATCAAACTGTAATTGGACTCAATAGGTTCAATATTAGTACTTGACAACTTCCCAGTAACCACTTATGCTGCAACAGTAGTCCGGTAGTTGTAACAATATAAAGCAACCAGTGTCAAATATTTAAATAAAGTCCAGACAATTCCATACGCTGTGGTTCAAAAAAGAAGGTTTTATATAATTATTGCAACAAAACCTACACTAACTCATTAGCGAGCACATGCAAATGTTCGTTCATCAGGGCTTTATCCAGGCAGTATTTTTAGGTCGTTTAATATCCCTACACAGTACAATTCTTAACAATATTACTTTGCTCCTGTAAGCACGAAATCAAAATGGGCATACAGTCAAAGTTAGATATATTTTCTGGGGGAATACACCTAATCTTGTGGCATTTTGTTACTGTGGTAAAGTGTGGTATATTTTATTGTGGTAATGCATTGGTGGCTTCCTTGTTTATAGTTGTAACGCTCCCTAACACCTGTCCCAAGGTCCTTTCACAATAATAGCCACTGGACTACACTAAATGTGACAGTGTCCTTTTTTTCCCCTCAGAAACTTATCCACAATGCTGAGCTATGCTCTAACAGCCAAATCACAAAACATCTTACATCATGAGTAAGTCATTAGATACACATACACCACACACACTTCTAAACTCACTTACTATGAAAACCAAAGGTTCACTTCAGATTGTATCACCTTTGGTAAAAAGAATTACCACCTGCAGTAAAGTGGGGCTAGTCCGTGTGAACTCTCTTCTGTACTAGCGAGCGTATTCATGCACAGAAAACTCGACTCAATCTGTTTTAGATTTAGGAATGTTTTATATGCAATGATACTTAGAGCTATTCCGATAAAACTGCGGTATAAGCCTTGTGTACAAAAGAAAACATGGAAAATGATCAGCTCGCCCTCATCAATAGGCTCCCACGGTTCTTACCAATGTCCTTGTACACGAACAAAATTTGCAGCAGATGCAGCTTGAAAGGAGGAGAAAAATACAATAGCAAAACAAACCCTTTTTTCATGAACTTTCAAACTGTGTTCATTTCAAACATTAATGACCATTATACATGAAAGCAACCTGCTGACCTCGATTGGCTATTAAAGATAAATCCATGCATCCGGACCTCACTTATGACCATATTCACCTTAGAAGTTGGCAAGGTTCCTGTGCTGCTACCTCTGGTAAACCCCTCTTTTTGAGTTTGCCACTGATAAAAAAGTCACGATCTCAGCAACTTGCCAGAACTGTCCCAGCCAGAAAAGCCTCTCAGACAGTCTGTCACAGCCCGAGCATCCAGGCAGCCCACAAGAAGTACACAACTTGGATGCAAGGATCTCGGCTTCCCCAGTCTGCTCGAAGTCAGCCAGCCTGTCTAAACTCACACCCACTCACAGTGTCTTTTATAATCTCACCCGGTCAGTCAACAGAAATCCTTCCCCTCAACTAGGTCATACCACTGAACCCCATGTGGTATTACTGATAGACAGCACCAAGATACATCCTCTTCCTGACTTAACTAAGTGTTTTTCAGCAGGGCACATTCCATCTTCGCATCCTGCCACACAAACTACTGCTTTGCTGCACGTTTAAAAATCTCATTGACCATTTCAGATTTGGTTTGAGAACATTTATTTCCATGCAGACTCACTTACACTACATGTTAAGGATAGGGAATTTTATTAAATGGGATTCATTATGTTAATATTACTTATTAAGTTGCAAATTCAGCCATATTGAATATTCCGAAATCAACTAATTTTAACATGTGCTCACTGCAATGATGTGTGCATTCCAATCTGATGCACACGCTCATTTATGATGGTTGCATTTTCTAAATGAGCCCCTTACCACCATCTATACAAGAATCCCTGCACTTTACCACCCCCAATTATCCTACATACTATGTTGCTGAGTAGGTCAACAGTTGTATGACGCGCCAAAGGTTTCTGCCAGGTCACACACTGAGAGTTGTACAGGGAACTTTGCCGTGAGTGGAAGGCACCTTGCGGCACTTGCATTTCGAATATGCTGATATGCTAGAAAGGTGTCATTCTTACAAGTGCCTGCTTGTAGTGGTGTGTCCGCTCTCATGTTAGCTTGAGGCAGATCCCTGTGTCCATAATGATGCCCGCTTTCCAGCTAATTTTCTGGTGAGGGAGGTGTTCCCGAGGTAGGGGATTCCAGATGAAATTCACTCTGATAATGGGCAGCACTTTGCCAATGATTTAATAAAGCAAAACACAACTCTCCTGGGGATCAAGCATAAACTACACGGTTTACCATCCTCAAGCCAATGGCTAGGAAGAAAAGATAAATGGTCTGCGTAAGATGCGATTGACTAAGCTTACACAGATGTATGAAAAATAATGTGTGACTGCTTGCCACTTGCTTTGTTTGTGCAAAGAAACACACCTGGAGCAGATCACCATCTAACTCCTCATGAGATAGTTACAGGGCAGAGAATACATGCGCCAATTCCTGTGTCGCGTACAATCTCTGATGTTCATTACCTCTGCTATTCTGGGGGGGAAGAGGGAGGGAGGTTTGATTGGTAGCTCCAGGACTTACCAAGTCCCTTAAATATATATCCTTGCAGACAAGGCCTAAAAACCTGGACAATCAGGTGATCCAAACAAATATATACCAGCAGCACCTCTTTATCCGGGTGGCCACATCTTTGTGCGCAACCACGTGAGGAAGTAGAAAGGGGAATGCGTCACAGGCCTGCACGTCGTCATCTATTCAACACCAACAGCTGTCAAAATCCAGGTACGACGCAGATGAATCCACATAACGGACATTCGCAGAGACAAAAGTACTGTCTCCCAGATTTAATGCTTTTGTTTTATTTGTTCTAGTGAAATACAATTGAATGCAAAAAGAAAAATGGGAAAGAGAAATGTGATGAATGGGGGAAGGCTTCCACCATGGCACTGAGGAAGAGCACAATTCATTAATAGGCAATATTTGTTATGACGAAATGATGCGTTTGGGAAGAGAGGGAATAAACAGGTATCCGGTCATTCTATCGAATCACAAACCATACAATTTTTTCCAATCGAAATACCATTCCATAGAATGGCCATTTCGTTGAAAAAAAATGTGATGATTCCATTGACATGTAATGGTAAGTATTAGGGGCTAGGGTTAAGGCTAGGGATGGGGCTTGGGTTAGTTTAAGGGTTAAAATGGGGTTAGGGTTAGCGTTGGGGCCAGGGCTATGGTTAGGGGATAGGCATTGGGCCCCCCCCCCAAATATAGAAAAAATAAATTAAAACATTACAAGGGGCTGGCTAGTGCTGAAATTTCTGCACTGGACAGCACCATGTAATGTTTTAAAGTAACACAAAAATGCATGAAAATGCTGCTTTTTACACGTAAAAGTGTATTTCCATTGAAACCAGTCCATGTATATTGTCGATGGACTGGTTTTGGTGGAATTGCACTTTTATATGTAAAATATAGGATGTCGAGGGTTATTCGAGGGTTTGTATTCAATGCTTTTGTAATTCGACCCTTTGTTTTTGAGGCCATCACTATAAACCAGTAAACGGCACGTTTGACGTGTGCTCTCTCATTCAACCTGTGGTATACAAGCTTTTCCTGCCCCAAGCGGTGTCCTATGAGGGGGCTGGATGCCTGATGCACCCGTCTCTCTGTAGAACTCGAAGGTTATCCCAGGAGAAAAAAGTAGCTGTTCACTAGGTGGATGAAGGGGAAAACATGCATGAAGACAATTTTGTAAAATGAACACAAATCCTTCAAAATGAGGAAACACTGCATAAGGTGATGGAGTATGTCACAGAGGGTCCTAAACATGGGGAATTACAAATAGGAGACCATAAGAAGTTGCAATGCACAACTAAAGAAGGGCAAAGCGTCCCCTTGTGTCACACAAGGCCGCTGATGAGGCTAGAGGGAGGAGTATGGTGGAGTATGGTATGGGGCAAATGGGAGGGGGAAATAGTGTCGCACTGAAGGACTGGTGGACTTTGAGCAAAACGTGGCAGCCAAGGTTAATGACAGCTGCCGAGCAACTTGGGGAAGAAATGTTCATGCTTTAACGTGGTTACATGAAAAACTTCAACCAGTTGACATAAGGAACTTTACACAGTTCCCTTTGTATTTCAGGTCAAGTGGGTCCATTTTCCTGGGAACTAATTCGGGATATGCTAAGATGGAGAATGCAGCGCTGAGGCAGGGAACAACAGTAATTATGGTTTTTTGGTGGGCCTGCCGGTCCAAAGCATATGCTCAGCTTCCGCCTGATGGAGTGGAGTGTGCGCTCTAGTCACCTTGCACAGCCCTGTACTAGCGGTGCCTCGAAATTGTACTGCAGGGGAATATGGCACATCGAAACGAGCAGCAAAAAAATGAGAAGGAATGCTATACGGGATGAGTATCGCTTGTTCTCGACTGCTGCTACCCTTTTCACTTTGTTGTTGCTCCCAGGAGTGCAGCCTGCAGCAAAATCAAAGTGGCTGCAGTTAACCAGTTATGAGCTATTTCAAATGTCTAACTAAACAGCAAAAGCATAGAATGAAATCAAGGAAGAGAGGAGGGCTTTGCGCTTGGTGGCCCTTCTAAATAGATTTATTTTGGACCTCGTTACAGCCATGTAAGGAGGTGTCTGTGCAAAGCTGGGGACAAGCTGCTACACCACGATAGCGTTCCATTAGAGGCATCACAGATGGCTAAGTGCAGCTATACAAGAGATATGGACACTCCAGGGAAAGAGGACAACCAAGGTTAATGGAGTGCAAGCAAAATACTGGCTGAACAGAGTATTTGCATGGGTACCCATCTGGCTTTCTGACTTGTTTCGTTGTGACTGTCCCCGTTTAAGTGCTCATCACCTTCTGCGTTATTAAGAACATTCTTAAAATATATTTCAACAAGCAAAAAGGACATTTGATGTTACACTTGAGTGTTGACAAAAACAGTTTTGAGTTAAAGAGCAGGAAGAAAATAATGGGGGAAGTGAGGGAGAGCATCCTGATGGATAGGTTTTTACATAACCTGATGTTGAAAGTTATAAGGAATTCTAGATTCAATGTCTAAAGGATGGAACAGGGTGTATATGGTTGGGGGAGATCTGAATGGCTGGGATGAGACATGACACGGTTGGAGAAAATATGGATACATAAAGATGAAGTTGCTAAAAAGGAACAAGAGGGCCAACAAGATTTAGTTATTAATAAAAGGGGGATAGTGTAAAAATAAATAAAAGTTCAGCGCTGTATGAAGGAACGCACTTAGCTGCGTGAGTAGCACTGTAAAAGGGGAGGGGGCTCTTTCTGAGGTTATTAAAAAAAGGCTTAATAAAACGAACCCATAAATACTGGAGGCACAGGTAAGTATGATCAAACTTAGTGGTAGAATGAAACCCAGCGGATAGGCCTTAAAAGCTTGCTTTTGCAGAAAACGTGAGTTAGCATTTTAGGTGCGGCAAAGGCCGTTCTGGCTGGGGGTTTAGTGCAGAGTCTGCAATCCCAGGCCAGTGCTGAGAGAATTACACAGTGGTCGAGGTCACAGATTAGAGCTCATAGGTCCTGCCAACGAATAAATGAAACATGACCATTATATAATTCAATCATTTGCGAAATTCTTAATGGAGCCGAAAAGAACCACAGCGGTTTCAAAATCGTGTCCCTGAAATGCAACATTTTTTGCAGCAGTATGTCCGTGGTTCACGGCTCTGGTGTCGTCATGGTGGGAAGCCTTTGTCATTAGAATCAGGATGAGGCGACCAGGGCAGGTTATTAAAAGTCTGCTGGTGGCCTCAAATGGTTAAATGACTTTTTGTGCTGTGGGAATTGGAGAGTGGGGGGGGAGGGGGCTCAGAGGGGGGAGAGGGGAGGGTGGATTGTGCCATCACAAAACTAATTGAGGGCGGTGTGGGAAGGTTAATGGACCCAATAGTGAATCGCAATGTAGGATTTTCTATAAGGGTCCAAAGCGCAAAGTCCAATCAGTTCTTTGTGGGGAGATTTTTTCAGTTTGCACGATCGCAAATACTAAATACTCTGCTTTGTATAAAAGATCTAAGTTTAGGGGCATTTGACAGCACCTTTTCATGCAGTTCTGTTCCGCAATCCGTTTTAATTTGCTGTCCCAGCTGTGTCTAGGGTTCTGAATAAAACTGTTACTTCCTGCACCAGCGTACACTCCTAATTGACTACTACTTTTTGTAATTTGTTGGCGAGTTTTACAAAGTGACCCCTGACGAGAGTAAAAAATAGAAATGAATCCATTGAATTTCGAAGGCAGTATTAGTCCGGTATTTTGGAGACGGACGGGAACTCCTTCAGTTTGTTCCCACTGAACTGTACAGAAGTGAGGGACTATGGCTCCTCTTCGCAGCCTAGTCTTCAGCCTGGCAAAGAGAAGAGTCTCCAAAAGAACTTAATGCAGCCACAAAGGCGCAGAGTAGATTAGCCTTCAGCCTGACGGAAAGTAATGTCTTAAGGACTTTATGCATCCGTGCATGTGCGGAGTAGATTCACTCAGAAGAAGTTTAAGTGAACAGAGCAAGTCTTTACATTGCCACACGTAATGTTCAATTTAAAAAAATGAACCATCAGCTCAGTGAAAAGACATTTTACTGGAAAACAAAAATGTAATTTAAAGTTGTTAGTAAGCAAATGGTAAAATAGGAAGGTTATAGTAATTTAAACGACAGGAAGCCTAGCTGAGAAAATAAAGACTTTAGGGATGGTGTTCACCTCTTCCCCAAGACTGCAGCAGATTGTTAAACTCCAAGCAGAAAGTAGAGGACAATAAATTCAAGGAGAAATTCCTCTAAGTAAATAAAGGCAAATGCAATAAAGTGGTTGTATACAAATTGTTCGTTTTACAACTGTTCGAATGACAATTGACCTTTTCACAACTGACCGAATTGTGAAGGTCAATTGTACCATATATGTGGAGGGAAACCCCCCACAACACCCCACCCAACGCCAAACCCCCCAACACCTATATATATTCGGTCAATTGTGAAAAGGTCAATTGTGACCCTTTAAATTTGGTCAATTGTTCATTCGAACAATTGTAAACGAACAATTTGGGTAATACCAATAAAGTTAATACATTTGGGGCTAGCAGGAATCCCTCTGAAAACATTAGAAATAACTAGTAACCTTGCGTTTTCTCGCCCATGCAGATTGTCAGGAATCCTGAAGACTGAGATCTGTTTGTTATTTTATCCACTTCCCCTCAGAGGTGTTTGGTAATCAGATGTGATAATTAAGTTGTTGACCAAACACTTCTGTGGGTCTGTGGGCTTCAGCAGCTCCAGAGGATCAAGAAAACAGCAGGACCGGACAGGACACCTTGTGGGCAGTGTGTCCCTTTACTAGCAGAATGATGGTCTTTAGACAAAATGAATTTTCCTGGACCCTCAAAAGTCATACGAATTGCCCTTCTAAATCTATAGTGAACCAACAAATTAGAGCTATATAGTGCTCCTTTTTAGAGGGCTGTGTGGCAGAGGACCAACATGTATATAAGTAATGCCACATAAACAGCTACCCGCCTACACATGTGCTAGGTGTGTTTAGTTGCAAAAAGTGCCATCTTTCAAGTCAATCAATCTATGCGGACAAGAAAAATAGAGATATACATATTTTAATTCATAAATACAAAAACACAAAGATTTTGTGTTAAAAAAGAAAACACATTGTTAACAAATAACATCATAAAAACAATTCAGTGAAAGTCAATTTTTGGACCAACAAAAACCATTTCTTTAAGCTAAACACAACCATCTTATTATTGCAAGGTCGTGAGGTTAGTAGGGGTGTGAGGTAAACATTTTAATACTCCATATTTCCTCGACTCATAGTATGCTTGTCCTTGGCTCTGTCGACACAGAAAAATGTGTGTCTGGGTCCTAGCAGCAGTGATTAAAGAAGCCAGTCTTTAGCCAAACTAATATGCTGTAAGGCGTATGCTGGACCCGTCTTCAGGACGTGTATGACGACACCGGGAAATGGATATCGGAAAATGGCCCATTAGTTGATGGCCTTCACTTTTTTTTTTTACTATTTATACATTTAATATTACACATTGACAACAAAATGTAATACAATAACACAATGTTCAAAGAATACTTATGCAATTCCATCATATTAACTTAATCCATAAAGAACAATCATGAATTGAAATTAAAATGAGAAAGGAAGAAAAGAAAAAAATAAAACAAACAACAATTATTGTTAAACCTCTCCTAGAATACAATAGATAACTAAGCATAGAGATCATTAAATGCTCCCCAAATCCTCTCATATTTGTCAAGTTGCTCCTTTGCTTTAAAGGACACCCTCTCTCTCCTGGATAGCAGGCACAAACCTTGCAACCAATCCTCAGTATTCGGAGAAGCATCACTTTCCCAAATTTTTAAAATTTGTTTTTTAGCCAGGAGAAGGGCTCTATATAACCAAAACATTTTGCTGTTAGACAACCAATACCCAATGGAATCAAACCTAGCCTTCACTTTTAACAGTCTTTTAATTGTGTTAAGGACGTGTGGGGCTTTATGTAGGATAAAGTTTAGGGGCGATTTTCAATTGCCCAAAGTGTGAATCCTCGCAGTCATCAGACTGCAGGTGAGGCAGAAATTGCTCTCACGTTGTCTTAGATGGCAGAAAATACGGCTTCTGCATGCATTTGCAGGACATTTCACAATATGGCGGTTGCCCAGTCTCTACCGTTTCATGTGTTCATTGCACCCTCGTCTCGATGTGTCATTCTGATTGCGACCTTCTAAATCTATTCCATTGGTTGCCCATGCAATAAACTCAAAATGACGACGAGATGGGTTGCGGTACAAATTAGTGAACATAGATCTAATATATATTTGCTTAGGGGAGCCTGTATTTGTCCAGTAAGAATTTTAGAAGTCCACCACACGGAGGATGGCCTAAATTGGTCAGTCGTAGACATCGCACCCGACCTTGAGGATTTCGCCATTACCAGCAGGTTATTCAAACATGGAAACATGGATATACAGATTGTCATATTGATAGCCTTAATGAATAGATCAATTGGCCTGCCCCAATATAGTGCTTATAGGAGTGCAGGATTGTACCTCCTACTTTTGTATGCTGGGACCTCTGTGTTGACCGAGACCCAGTATCAGGCAGCCTTTCCACTCCTACAGCTTGGTATGAATTTCTTCTAGAACTCCATCGTACTATAGAGTTATCAGCCTGGATATGACATAACCGCATTGTTTATTGTTTACTACAGTGACCCTTTCCTTCTGAGACTTCTTAACCCCTACAAAAGATGGTCCTAGATGGGTTTTATTTTATTAAAACATCAGGAGAACGGTACATATGTGCTCTAGTGTGGCTTTCTTTACATTGGTCACGTGCAGGCACCTACAGCTCCCTCCCCAGGTGAGGACCATGGCTCGGTGGGAGCACCCTCATGCCACCCGGGCCCAGGTGGAGGGGGGTTCACCCGCCGACGACATTGCCCACACGCACCCTGTCTTTGCATTTACCGAAACTTAAGTTAGGCCTAGACGCCATCGTGCACAGCAAACATGGTGTGAGTTCAGCACACTGTAACGAGGCCCCCACCTTTGGAGGGCCTTTCATGCATCTCTGCCGCCTCAGCAGCCCTGGCAGGTCCGCTGCGAGCGCGTTCCCATGAGAAAGTCGGAGATGAGCTAAACCCGAGATGCCAACACGGCAACATTATATTAGTAACAATGTGATATTGCACCCCGTATGACCCAGACCGCAAGGCCGGGGCAACGGGGAAAAAAGCTGAAGCATCACTATCTGAAGAAGGTAGAAAATAGTTCAAGTATTGGTGTTAATGAACTACCTCTGTTTAAAATGTGAACGAACCATAAAAATGTAACGTTATATGATATCCCTCCAGGTCTGGACTAATGCTGCTATAACCACGGAGAAAGATGTTGACCAAACGTGTAACCTCTATTTGTAAAAGTGTTTTTCAATAGTATGTAGAAACTTGAACTCATATATGTTTTGAATCACCCAAAGCGGCGAGCATCAATCTCTGTAGGCCATAACCTAGATATCCCTCGTATAACGTCTAATGTACATACAATACGCACACAATGTAGTGAACATAATGTTAGGTAATGAAAAGGTACTGGAACCGACTGTATTAAAGAAATGTGTAACGAAAATGAAATATATATATATATATATGTGTGTCTGAATAACGTTAAAATGAGGCAGAACAGTATAAAACTTCTGCATTCACTGATCAGCAACGCACGAGGAAAATACCTTTGTGAGTATATGCAAGGTCATTCCCTCTCCCACCCCACCAAGCCTGCCAGATAAAAAAGCTAAGACTTGTGCTGCGCTCCCTCACCTCCCCCAACCAAGCTGGCGTTACTTCAGAGAGTCAGAGGCCCCGGCGCCGCAACCAAGGCCACAGCCCGCCACCTGTGTTATTTACAGCACGGTAATAAACCCACGGATGAACCCACTGATCTACCAGCACCCTCTCATAAATCCCCACGAACCCCCCCAAGAATCCTGACCCCGTGTAAGGACGACCCCCATCATTGGGACAAGACACAGAGACCCATCTATATAATAACTTCTAACGCAGCAGACAGACATGTATCACTCGGCCCAGGTCCCAGAGCCCCGTCCCGTGACCTAAAATACCGGTCAATAAGACTCAGGTAAATCTCACCCCAACCAACAACCACCAGACCTCTCACGAGGTGCATTCCTCATGTGTTGTGTTTATTTTATAAGATAAGCTAGTGAAGCGATTTATTAATGAACGTAAATGTCATTTTCTGAATAACTGTAGTGTGCATGGCCTAGGGCAAATGAGACAGGAAAGGTATTCGTTATTGTCACAGGCTGCCCCAGCACATCAACACCGCATGGATGACCTCAAGCCGGCCTGCCAGGCCCAACCCAACCCACGAGGCTGACCAGTGACGTCGTCCCGCCAAGACCAACCCCGCGCCAGCAACACTTATAGTTAGTCGACACCACCCAATCCCAATTGACTTGTGCCCCCTATAGTGTTTAGGTGTTGATGACGTTTTTTGTATTAGAAATACGCCTGTCTTTGCTATTGTCAGGCAGAGCGCTCTCGTAGGTTGCAGAGTTCTTTGCATGCCTTATCCTTGGATAAACTCCCACTTACGCTCACCCGCACTCTGTCTTGGTCTTATTCCCACTACGGGAGAGTCCCTTATTGTCTCTCATTGCGGGGAGGATCGTGCTGAATTGGGGGCGCTTCCTTTCAGTGGTGACCCCGATAGCGTGATATCTCCAAACTATTTTTCCTAACTCCTTCTTAAACGACCCCCTTGTGGCACGAGAATCTCCGGTCGAGAAGGGATACGCACGGTGAGCCGTCTCCGGGAGGCCGCCCGCCAACGGCGACCGGCACAATAAGAAGTGCGCACTCAATGAGAAAGGGTACGGGATCCCGATTGGAAAAAAATCCCCTTTGAGTGCCGCTCGCCGGAGCCAGGGGCTGACCGTTGAGTTACCGGTGACGCCGCCTGGACGGACCCAGTTTCGGAGAGTATCGGTTCAAGACGGGCACGTGAGTACCGAGTGCGAGTGATCGTCAAGGGGAAAAGAAAGGGAATTGGGAATAACAGAACGGGGACAGGTAGAGGAGAAGAATATCGGGGGTCTACTACAGACGGGTCTTGAAATTTTCTTTATTCTTTCTTTTGCATATGGCCATTAGGAGTAAGAAATAAGTGACGTGGTAGAAGTGACGGAAACCTAGCTCCGAGAGGGGGTGGAAGGCGGCGCCGCATAGTGCTATCTAGACTAGTACTGGGAATATATGAAGAAGTGAGAAATAAGTTATTGGTGTCTAGCAAAAGGAGACACCGGGAATATTTTTTAGTGATTGTGCTCTCTCTCTCTATTTCTTGTTTTTCCATTTCCACGGGGTAGGGGGCGAAAATGAGAAGGGTATAAAGAAGTTAGAACATCTTAAAAAGCGGGGACTCAGTAGTGGCACGTACAGACGTGAACACAGTAACCTTAGCAGGAAAACAGGGACAGCTGGTTAGGGAGGAAAGGGAGGAGAAAGACAAAGAGTGTGAGTGGAAAGCATTGTGAAGGGTGCGCGCACCGTACGAGTGTGAGAGACGAACGGGTGGCCGCGAGGTGGTGTCAGAGAGTGTGGCCATAACCAGTACTTGATCAATTACAAGTGAGATCACATAAGAGTGCCTGGGAATGGGAAGGAGATGAGATATGGTGAGTGAGAAGAGATTTGTGCAGTGAATAACGGTGGGTGATAATTTTAAGAGGTCCGCTCTTGTCTGTGCCATAAAGGAATACGTACGCATATTTACAGCTAATAAAAGGTAACGAAAGCGAACAAGGTAGCGCTAGCGATTTAAAGGATGGGGGCTGAAACTCCCTTGTCACACATTTGCAAGAGCTTGCCGGGATATGCTGAACGCATAAATAAATATCATGATCAATGGTTAACAGAATTGAAAGGGGAGGGGTTGCCCCAGATTTGGCCAGAAGGAGGGTCTTTTGACAAAAGCGTTCTTGATATGGTATGTACATGTATTCGCCTTAAGTATAAGGGAAAAAAATGGCAGAACAGGAAGGAGATATTAGATCTTTGGAGATTGTTTGAGGAAGTACCCCCACCCAAAGCTCCAGCTCCAAATATTGATTTACCCTCCACCACAGACAATCCACTAATGATCCCGCGAGAGGAAAAGGAACAGTTAAGTACAGAACAGCCTGCGGAAGTGGTTATGTTGTACCCAATATTACCTAAACCAGCCCCTGCAACAGGATATAGCGACCCGATTTATGTGCCTCCCCCTTCAACCAGCACGCCACAAAGACCAACTGCACCCCCACCATACGAAAACACTAGAGAGCACACCCAGGGAGGCACACAGAGAGTGGACATAGAGAAGTTAACGAGTGACTTAGAGTCGAGGCTTACAGTGGCACGAGATGAGCTCTCAAGAATAAAAGACATATGTGAACGCACAGCGTGCGCCCCCACACAATCTGGACGCACGTCTAGAGCGTCGAGCGAAAGTAGACAAATTGAGGAAGGATGGAAAAAGGGGGAAATACTGTTCAGAATTGAGGAAGAACCGACCAGGATAATAGAAGTAGGGACAGCAGAAGGAAGCATTGGTGATGTCTCGAGAGAGAGAGGGATCAGAGAGGATTTGTTATGTGATGTCAGAGGAGGGGGGGATGAGAGTGATAGATTGAGCATGGCAGTAGGAGGAGAAGGCGAGGAGCTAGATGGGGCATGTTCACTGGGGACTATAGAGGATGAATGGATAGGACGACTAAGAAATAGGGTGGGGAAGATGGCGTCATTAGAGTCAGCAGTGACTAAGGAAAAGGAAGCTGCAACGGCAAAAGGGAAATTACAACTACCATTACTCCACAGGGGAGGTGGGAGGCCGAACTATATACCGTGGGCTCAGATGGACAAGGCTAACTTAATGAAATTACTACCACAGCTGTCAGGAGGGGCAAGCAAGTGGATATATGCATTTGAAAAACATACCGCGGGTATACCGCTGGCAGTAGGCGATGTGAAAAGCCTACTAGTGTCCTCAGTAGGGGATCAGGCAGACAGAGTGTGGGCTAAAGCGGGTTTTCCAGCTGTAACTTTGGAGTGTGATCGCCATGATGGGGCTTCTTTTAACACCGTGCGAGCAAGGGTGTGGGACGCACTGCGGGAAACTTTCCCAGATACCCCTGATCTGCAGTCAGTAATGCAATGTACCATGAATGATGGGGAGGACGCTATGGATTACATTCTCCGGGTGCAGGAGATGTGGAGAGCGGAAACGGGTACGCCCTGGCACCAATCCACGTCTCTATTTTACTTCATCATTAAAAGAGGGCTCCCAAAGGAAGTGCAAAAGGCACTAGATAAAATAGCAGGTGTTGAGGCAAAAGGCTGGCCGGAGATCCAAAGCATAATAGTACACCATTGTAAAAGGATCAAAGAAAGAGAGAGGGAAGTAGCACAGAAAAGGTTGGCGGACGAGGCGAAGTTGGTGCAATCAAAATTGGTGAAGGTCGCAGCAGCGGTAGCGGGACTCCCACTCATACGGGAGGGAGAGGAAGGAGAGGAGGGGCAAATAGCAATACAAGGAAGAATAGCAGCGAATTGGGCAGGACAAGGGCAACGACAGTGGACAGAGCAGGAGCAGAACGGAGGTCCAACGTGGCAAGAGTGGGCCCCAAGAGGAGGAAGAGGTGGGTACAGGGGGCGAAGAGGAGGACAAGGGTATGGAGGAATGGGAGGAAATGGGTGGCAGGGTCCCAGAGGTCCACAGGGGAGCTGTTGGAATTGTGGGAGATGGGGGCATTACTCAAGGGAATGTAGGAGCAGACAAAACAACGGTTTCCAAGAGATAGAACAGTACGGACACCCCCATCCAGGAAGCCCCTACGGCCTCCCCATGGGACAATACCAGCAACCAGACAATGTAGTACAAAGGAGTAACGCACAACTACACGGACATCAATACCGAACACAAACCAGCCCACAGAATAATGACAATGTGCACTACACGCCTGGTAATACTTTCGCCACAGGAGCTAATGGGGCACCAGCCCCCGCACCTTACAGTGGAGTGTCAGTAGTTTCGGGGAATATTTTCGATCAAGGGGGGGCAATGAGACACCCCGCATAGGACAGCCCACAGAGAGCACTTGCGTGTCCAGTACTGTCTACGACCCACAATGCATCAGAGGAACCATTGATAGGAGCGCAGATAGGAGACAAGCAATTCATATTCATGGTGGATTCGGGAGCGGAGAAATCATGCATTAGAGAGGGCCGGTTCCCGTTATCTAATAGAACGTTAGAGACGCAGGGGTTCTCTGGGGCTGTAATTGAAGTTCCTTACACAGAGGTATTGGATGTGACAGTGGGGGGTAAAACAGTGAAAGCACCCTTACTGTACTATGAAAACTCTCCCATCAACTTACTGGGGAGAGATCTCTTGAGCAAACTAAACATGACCATATCATTCACAGGGAGCGGCATCGTATGTTCAACGCCAGGCATATGCCCCCTCCGTATATTAGCAGTAATACACGGCCACACAACAATAAAAGAGATCAGAGGGGTACCAAGAAATGAGGAGATGTTTGTTGAAGGCATGAGAACATTGGCTCTCATAGTACCAGAACTAAAAAGGGTGGAGTGGAGAATACCAGCAGAATTCCTTTTTCGTCCCATAGCAAGCCCTGACACTGCTCTTGGGGAAGTACTATCATTGGATTTGCATGCAATACATGTATCAGCAAACAGAATATGCGTGATTGGTATTGACATGGAAGGGTGTGAGTGGCGGACAGTATTGTGTACAAATGCAAATATCCCCCTGAGAGAGCTCTCGGACGAGGAGCTATTTTCTGACACTGAGGGAGATGGTGAAGTAGTGATGGAACTGGCAATGCCCTGCGACATCGTAGTTACAGCCAGACAAACTAAAGTTGAACTAATGGCGGTAGTAGGAGCACCGCATACATTTTTTGATGAAGACATGAGTTCAGTACCCGCTAACTTATGGACTAATGGCCCCCACGATGTAGGGTTGCTACATGAAGTTCAGCCTGTGGTGATAAAAGTAAAACAAGGAGCAATACTACCCCGGGTGAAACAATATCCACTGTCGCGAGAAGCAGAAGAAGGGATCAGAGAGACAATAGAAGCACTGCTAGCACAGGGTATAATAGTGCCCTCAAACTCCCCATGCAACACATGCATTTACCCAATCAAAAAAGCGAAGGGGGGTTCATGGAGGATGATACAAGATTTACGCCCATTGAACGATGTGGTAATGAAGGAGTTCCCTTTAGTCCCGAACCCGGCGACAATACTGTGCAACATTCCAAAAATAGCATCACACTTCACAGTAATTGACTTAAAAAATGCATTCTTTTCGATTCCCTTGGCAGAAGAGAGCAGGTACTTGACAGCATTTACATTGGGAGGAAGGAGGTTCGAACACTGCAGACTACCACAAGGATATTGCGAGAGCCCAAGCATATTTAACAGGGTACTACATGAAGATCTGGGGAATTTGTCTGTAGAAAGCACAGTGATTCAGTACGTTGATGATTTATTGGTTTGTGCACAGGCTGAGGAAGAATGCAGACAGGACTCGATAACACTCTTGACATTATTGGCAAATAAGGGGTACAAGGTGGACAAGGGGAAGTTACAATACTGTCTGACGGAGGTCCTATACTTGGGTCAGTTGATATCAAAGGATGGCAAGCGAATTATACCAGACAGGGCACAGGCGATTAGAACAATTGGGGAGCCCAAAACAGTAAAAGAGATGCAGAAATTTCTGGGTATGTGTAACTATTGCCGAGCATGGATATTGGACTATGCGGCGTACACAAGGCCCCTGCTACAGGCACTGAAAGAAGCACAACAAGAACACAAACACATAGAATGGACAGAGGTGACGAACACAGCATTTAACTCACTAAAAGAGCTGATATCAAGCGCTCCAGTACTAGCAAACCCAGATTATGGGCGCGAGTTCTTCTTATTTTCACACTGCAAAGGAACATTGATGACAGCAGTACTGACACAGAAAACATCCTTAGGGCACAAACCACTAGCTTACTACAGCGGCACCCTAGACGCAGTAATGCAAGGTCATTTCGCGTGCGAGCAATCCCTAGCTGCAGCCGCGTTCGCAATTGAAAAAAGTGCCACGATAGTAATGGGCTGCCCGGTGACACTGTTCGTGGAACACTCACTTTTTGCAATATTAGAGCGAACAAAGAGCACATTGACAACACAACGCGCCACAGCATATGAGATAATACTGTCCAGCGCTAACATCCATATAGTAAGATGTAAAACAGTGAACCCAGCCACATTCATCACAGAGGCATGCACCATAGAGGACATGCAAAACCACAACTGCGCCACGTACACAGGTGACGAAAGTAAGGATCAAGTGATTTTTGAAAATGCCCTGACCGAGGGTGAGGTGTATTTTGTGGACGGGTCAGCATCAATAGACATGGAGACAGGAGAAAAGCATGTGGGTATGGCAGTGGTACGATTAGAGGAAGATGAATATGAGATACTAGTACAACACCGCCTCCCATCACACTATTCAGCGCAAGCAGCAGAACTAATAGCGCTAATAGAAGCATTGCATGCCGCCAAGGGGTGCGCAGTGACCATATATACAGACTCAGCATACATGACAACAACAGTTCACGGCGGGTTGGCCCGGTGGGGGCGGAGAGGGTTCCGACGAGCAGACGGAACGCCAGTCCAGCATGCAGAATTATTGAAAGAACTGATTGAGGCCCTGCAAGACCCCACGGCAGTGGCCATCGTAAAATGTCAAGCTCATACCACCAATACAGATTTTGTATCTTTGGGGAACGCGGCAGCAGACGCCGCTGCCAAAGCAGCTTCATATCTACAAAAAGGTGAAATAGGAGAGTACATGTTGCACCACACAGCAAGCCAAGAAGTCCCCACAGGATACAACATGATGTCCACACAGGAGATAATAGAGCTGCAAGAGGGAGCTAGTGCAGAGGAAAAATTGCTGTGGACTAAGAGAGGATGCAGCAAATCACCGACTGATTTATTGTGGCGACAAGAGAGTTCAGGAAAAGTGGTAATGCCAATCACGCTGTTAGAAATAGCATTTCAACAACTACACTTTCCTGCACACAACACAAAGAAACACATAATGGCAGAGATACAAGAAGATTGGTTTACACCTTGCCTCCAGGAACACGTCACAAGGTTAGCTCTAGAATGCACGACATGTCAAATTTACAACTCAGGTATGACATTGCGTACACTAAGGGGTACGATACCAAAACCAAGTGGCCCATTCAGAGAGCTCCACATTGATTATGTAGACATGGGAGAAAGGTGTAACGGGGCTCGATACATGATTGTGGTTGTATGTCCATTTTCGAGGTGGGTGGAGGCAGGCCCTTGTGCCCGCCCTGACGCGAAGGGCGCCGCGAAGTTCCTAGTGCGGGAAGTGTTTCCGCGCTGGGGAATTTGCGACGTTATTCGCTCAGATAACGGGACGCATTTTGTTAATGAACTCTTTAAAGAAGTGACTACATTATTGGGAATAAAGCACAAATTATGTTCGATTTATCATCCTCAAAGTAATGGCGTCGTAGAAAAGATAAACGGCCTGTTAAAAAGCAGATTATCAAAACTTTGTTTTTCCCTTAAAAAGACTTGGATGTACTGCCTGCCTTTGGCCTTGTTTGAGCTACGAAACCAGCCAAGTAAGGATCACCATTTGTCCCCGCACGAGATCGTCACGGGAAGAAGAATGCACACAGCGCATTCGCCTCTCCGTGAGCGTTCTGATGCACACAGAAGCGCAGCCATATTGGGGGAGGAGTTCACAGAATACCTGCGAAAATTGACACGGGCAGCGCGCGTAATTTCAAAGCAACTAGCCCCCCCCTCGACAAGAGAGGAGGGGAACGCGACTGAACCAAACGGTTTGCCTGAAAAACCACTACAGCTAATGCCTGGGGACCTTATATATGTTAGAAGTTTTGTGCGGAGGTGGAACGCACCACGCTTCCATGGCCCCTATGAGGTAGTGTTTTGCACGCCTACAGCAGTAAAGGTTAAGGGCCTGCGATATTGGGTGCATTTGACAGATGTACGTAAAGCTTACAGCGCTGCGGAGAGTGAGGTGCAGGATGAGGCACAGGCAACAGCGGACGATGAAGTTGTGCGGAATGAATGATTTGAATTTTGTGTGCTTCATGAGATGAACAGTGAACACAATTAGCGCGCAACAAATGTCCTGGACTAAAACATGTACACATGTATATGTAAATTTTCTTTTTACAATTTTTGAAAGTTTTGCGTGGGGTTCTTTTTTTCCTTCCTGTACTATTTAAGATGTTTTTTATTATTGTTGTTTTTAAAAATGTCATGTTTTTTTTTATTATTTATATATATATATAGTAAGTTACGAATAATATTGACTGAAAGCTACCTTGTCTGTCAACAAACCCCCTTCCTCACCCAACCCTATATTTTATCACCGAAACGTTACAATGTGGAAATGCTTACATGTTTGTATTTAATGAACTTTTGTGTCTCAAACAGGATTTATCATGGCATCGAATGGGCAGCCTGCAACTAATAGATATGTTAGATTTAGAGAAATGTTAGTGGCTAGATTAACATATTCATTTGAATGTGGTTTATCAATGTGTGCTATCGTGTTCTTCATCTCAATGTTTTGTCTGGTGTTACACTGGATTATAGCGTTCATCTCTACCGAGATGAACGAGGGGGGAGGGGGGAACAACACCACCCTTGCTCCTGGAACGAAAACAATTCCGACTGTAGGTATCAAAGAAGGTGATTTCTTGATCTGGGATGGATCACACTTTGTGTGGGGATACTATACTACACCACCCACTGCTGTCCTCTCACAATGGAGAACCAAAAATGTAGATAATGACACAATGTCCCAACCTGGAACATACAACAACCACACGATCCCTCCCGCCCCAATTTCAAACAACGATCTCTTGTTTATTAATGAGGATGGAAAAGTGATTATGATGACAGAACACACGTCCCTATATGAAGAATTAGAAAAGGGGGGTGGGAGGGAGGAAGGGGGGCCTGGTTCTTCACCTCCTATAACGAGAAGGTACAGAAGAAGGGAGAAAAGTAGGCGGAGAAGAGAGACTGGTGGAAAAGGGTATGATGAGTATTATGGGCTAGGGTTAGACAAAATGGAAGACCCACGACACCCTCACCAAGCAAATAAATGGTATGCAGATATGAGCACAACAGCTAAACAAACAACCAATGAGAGCTGTTATGTTTGCTCACTTATCCCCCATGCATCAGGCACACCTAAAGTATTGTTGCCACGAGAATTGCCCATTGTGGATGCCCAATGTCTCCTTCATCTCACGCTGTGTAGAATAAAGAACACTTTCCAAGCACACGATGTCTCTTTCAGAATGGTACAGAACAACAAAACGTGCTATTCGCAAGCGTCTGGAGTGATCTGCCTTAAAGAACCTTTCTTTGCAATACAAGGGACACTGTTTTCCGAAAGCAAATGGAAAGACGAAGAAGTGCTGTGCAAGGCAGAAGCACTGAAGGGTGTTCAACCGGAAAAGTTGCGGTGGATGGAAAGAACGTGCTTGCCAATATGGAAAGAACACATCCCTAAATTAACATGGGTAACAGCGATGGAAAAACCCTTTAAGCTACAAAGTGAAATACAAAACAAACTATGTTTCAAGGGAGAAGGAAAAATGGCAATAGGAACGAACAAGAACTGTAACAAAACTCTCACCATCCCAGATATGAAAAAAGGAACAGCAGCACTAATGGACACCTACTGGGTATGCGGGAACAAGGCGTACCTGCACCTTCCCCAATCATGGAGTGGTAGCTGCTCAATGGCCACTTTGCATTCAACACTAATGGTGATTCCTGAAAGCCATATTGACAGAAGTAACACGATGAACGAAGGCTTGAACCAGAATGCAGCGTCTCCAACTACACAAGCGCACCTTTATGTCCTGTCCTCCGGAGGGAAAGGAGAAGAGCTCTCAAGGAACAAGCGAGCCTCGAACTACATATCACAAGCATCATCTGATTTATTGGCACAGATCCCAGACAAGTATCGCCTGTTCAGCTCCGTGGAAACATTCTTTGCTTCACTAGTATCAAGTGTCCAAGCAAGAGCAAATGCAAAATGGCTCCAGATCACACGGTGGGAACTGATCCAGTTGGCCAATGACACTGAAGAAGGGTTCAACATAATAAAGGTGGAACTACGAGCTCTGCGATTAATGACCATGCAAAACAGGTATGTCCTAGACCTGTTAACAGCAATCGATGGAGGTGTTTGCCGAAAAATAGGAAGTGCATGCTGCACGTTCGTACCTTCTGAAGACGCAGAAAATGGGTCCCTGTCCCACGTTATTGAAGCAGTACATAACCTGGGCGAGAAGATGAAAATGGAAGGTGGAGCTGAGGATAGCTCGTGGTTCGACAATATCTTCTCCTGGGTTCCCTCATGGCTTGGAGTGACAATGAAGTTCCTGATACCAATAGTGGTGATCATCCTTGTGATGTTCTGCCTGTGCCAGGTGGGCCTCCGATGTTGTGCTAATGCAGTCCCTAACGGTGCAATGATGATGGTGACAATGGGCAACTCCGGTGGTACAATTAAAGCAACACAAGAAGTACATGTGCAGACAGGAACAGACAACACCCCCAGGTACCAGTTAGTGCCTATGTGCCGTGACAAGTACATAGTAGATAAGCTATGGCACACCACGATTAAAGAACCACGAGACGTAGAACTGGAATGGTATGAGGAGGTCTGGGTAGATCTGGAAGAGACCGGCGACTGTATATATTTGACATGTACACCAGACGAGTATGCTAGGAGAGGTGAGAGCTTAAGGGGGGTGTGCAGAGCATGGATGCCTATAAAAGGAACCCCTGCATGGGATGGTGCAGTGTTAGAAGAACAAGAATGTAGAAGATTAGAAGAGCTAAAGAAATTCGTTACTTTAAGTAACGAAAGGGGGGAAATGTAGGGGAGGAATGGCCACGAGGCCCTCCTCACCTACAGCTCCCTCCCCAGGTGAGGACCATGGCTCGGTGGGAGCACCCTCATGCCACCCGGGCCCAGGTGGAGGGGGGTTCACCCGCCGACGACATTGCCCACACGCACCCTGTCTTTGCATTTACCGAAACTTAAGTTAGGCCTAGACGCCATCGTGCACAGCAAACATGGTGTGAGTTCAGCACACTGTAACGAGGCCCCCACCTTTGGAGGGCCTTTCATGCATCTCTGCCGCCTCAGCAGCCCTGGCAGGTCCGCTGCGAGCGCGTTCCCATGAGAAAGTCGGAGATGAGCTAAACCCGAGATGCCAACACGGCAACATTATATTAGTAACAATGTGATATTGCACCCCGTATGACCCAGACCGCAAGGCCGGGGCAACGGGGAAAAAAGCTGAAGCATCACTATCTGAAGAAGGTAGAAAATAGTTCAAGTATTGGTGTTAATGAACTACCTCTGTTTAAAATGTGAACGAACCATAAAAATGTAACGTTATATGATATCCCTCCAGGTCTGGACTAATGCTGCTATAACCACGGAGAAAGATGTTGACCAAACGTGTAACCTCTATTTGTAAAAGTGTTTTTCAATAGTATGTAGAAACTTGAACTCATATATGTTTTGAATCACCCAAAGCGGCGAGCATCAATCTCTGTAGGCCATAACCTAGATATCCCTCGTATAACGTCTAATGTACATACAATACGCACACAATGTAGTGAACATAATGTTAGGTAATGAAAAGGTACTGGAACCGACTGTATTAAAGAAATGTGTAACGAAAATGAAATATATATATATATATATGTGTGTCTGAATAACGTTAAAATGAGGCAGAACAGTATAAAACTTCTGCATTCACTGATCAGCAACGCACGAGGAAAATACCTTTGTGAGTATATGCAAGGTCATTCCCTCTCCCACCCCACCAAGCCTGCCAGATAAAAAAGCTAAGACTTGTGCTGCGCTCCCTCACCTCCCCCAACCAAGCTGGCGTTACTTCAGAGAGTCAGAGGCCCCGGCGCCGCAACCAAGGCCACAGCCCGCCACCTGTGTTATTTACAGCACGGTAATAAACCCACGGATGAACCCACTGATCTACCAGCACCCTCTCATAAATCCCCACGAACCCCCCCAAGAATCCTGACCCCGTGTAAGGACGACCCCCATCATTGGGACAAGACACAGAGACCCATCTATATAATAACTTCTAACGCAGCAGACAGACATGTATCACTCGGCCCAGGTCCCAGAGCCCCGTCCCGTGACCTAAAATACCGGTCAATAAGACTCAGGTAAATCTCACCCCAACCAACAACCACCAGACCTCTCACGAGGTGCATTCCTCATGTGTTGTGTTTATTTTATAAGATAAGCTAGTGAAGCGATTTATTAATGAACGTAAATGTCATTTTCTGAATAACTGTAGTGTGCATGGCCTAGGGCAAATGAGACAGGAAAGGTATTCGTTATTGTCACAGGCTGCCCCAGCACATCAACACCGCATGGATGACCTCAAGCCGGCCTGCCAGGCCCAACCCAACCCACGAGGCTGACCAGTGACGTCGTCCCGCCAAGACCAACCCCGCGCCAGCAACACTTATAGTTAGTCGACACCACCCAATCCCAATTGACTTGTGCCCCCTATAGTGTTTAGGTGTTGATGACGTTTTTTGTATTAGAAATACGCCTGTCTTTGCTATTGTCAGGCAGAGCGCTCTCGTAGGTTGCAGAGTTCTTTGCATGCCTTATCCTTGGATAAACTCCCACTTACGCTCACCCGCACTCTGTCTTGGTCTTATTCCCACTACGGGAGAGTCCCTTATTGTCTCTCATTGCGGGGAGGATCGTGCTGAATTGGGGGCGCTTCCTTTCAGTATATACATTACACAGCTTGCTAGGTGTGTGATTAGCGCTTACATGCATTTGAACATATTGAGGAACTTTTTATTCCAGTGCGTTTAGGCAAGTGCTATTTTCGACGACAACAGTTGAGATATACAGCAGTTATCTCTGAGTTCTTTGAGGAGCCATCGGGTTTAGTGTGGTGACCATAAGCCACTTTTTCTTGGTCCAAGTGCAACAGCGCCACTTCATTATATATCCATTTATTTTGTTAATTACTATAGTGCTGCAAGCCTGTGTGTAGAATCTACATCCAGAACTTCATCCTGGTATTTTACTGCAGTTTTGGTTTTGGTGTCTTGAGGTTGTGACCCAGAATACTTTAGTTTTGTCCTACCTTGATATACAGATTTAAATAGGTACATCTAGCTTCCCTAGACGTGTCCTTTGTCATATCTAACCCTATGCTTCTCGATGTGTGCTCTGAGCAACTCTAAGATCATAGTGGTTGTTATCCTAGTTTTAGAGGGCACTTAAAATAACAAATCAAAGATTCGAAGCACTGAGATATTTGAACTAAATACTGGTTTCCTCACCTTTTGCTGTGTAAAAACAATGACACACATGGAAAGGTTGTTGGCAGTGCAGCTTATGCTCCACACAGGTACTTACTTTAAATGCTTTTGAATTGTCTATTAATTATGGCTTTTTCTCTCTCTTGAATAAATGTTGCAATAAAGTGTTAATATTTACAAAAGATGGAACAGCATTGCTAACCTTCCAATTCTCAGTTTATAGTAACTCCCCTGGAACATGTACAACACCAGAAGAATCGAAGTACACGCCTTGATGAAGGGGAACCAATTTGCTTTGGCATCTACAGCAAGTTGGCTTCCTTATTTTTATTTTAAACAAAACTACATCAACTATGCAGATTGCAACAAAATGTTTTGATGGGTCGCTAGGTGTTTTGGTTTCTGTATTGACATGTATAATATGAATTGATCGATGTATGCACTTAATCTACGTTTACAATGGTGCCCTTGGAAGAGGTATCACTTTTATATTAGAATGTGATGTTTGGTGATGGGTTCACCAGTGTTTTTATTTTAAACATTTGTCTTGTACCCGTTTGTTGAGGACAATCGAGTCGTACAGATAGATGGCTACATTGATTGAGGACTTTATGCATCTATGAGAATACATGGTTTCTTTTTCAAATTTGTGTTGTGACATGTTTTTTGTTTATTATTCTTGCGAAATACCTTGCTGTCTGCTTAACAAGTGTGGGTTCCTCGTTTTTGATGAATTGCATGCTATGCAGACCCATTGGACCGCTGTGCAGATTGACGTTTTGTGTGGCCCTCCTTTTGGTGTTTTTACAGAAATGGCACAGACCATAAGCTTGTGGGGCCGTGTTCCGCATAAGCTACATCCTGAGAAGGGAAAATAGATCAGTCACCAGAACAAGGCTAAGCCTAGTTCTAAACGCAGCAGGGATATCGCGGGGGTTGTTCGTAAATGGACATCTAATACCCATGTATAATTGTGTGGTCCACCTGAAATAAAGGAAATAAGTCAGGTGATTAGGCTAGGCAGATATATGCAAGTCTGCAAGCGTTGTGCATTCCCTCGGCTAAAATATATAACTATTTCCCAGAATTTTGTGATTGCGTTTCTCAGCACCGAATTTCACTGTGAATGACCAGTGAAAGTAGGTTTTATAGATCATACAACTGGCGTGGGGAACTTAGCTATGTGTAGCACGCCAGATGCAGCACTACATGCTATCTACGTCTCCTTCACAACTGAGAACAAGCATTGGAAATGCCAACAGTTTTTGCTTTTGTGTAGACTTGGGGAAAGGCATTTCCCCAGGAAATGTGTCATGGTGGAATTAACTGGCATCAGTGGTAGCAGCTTCAAAATGGTACGATATAAAAGCTGTCAAATGCCTAACACTTATACACAATACAAAATAGTTGGTTTTGCCAATGCTTATTTTTAACAACAGGACGCCAGTGAAGGACACACATAGGCTTATTTAAAAAAATAAAAAATAAAAATATAAGTGGCTGAAAACAGACCTGGTTAAGACATTACACCAGGGGTGCGTTTACAACTCCAATCAAGTCATTACAGGGTTCGAAATTGAGGGGAGCTCGCAGCTATTTAGCGCCTGCTTCTAGCATAGTAGAGCATGGTTAGCTTGAAGCCAACAGCTAGCAGAAGCTACTTTTGGCCCAACTGGTGTCTTCCTAACATGTAAATGTGATATTAACTTTCAGTATTTGAGAGTGTTAAAGAAGAGTTAGAACACCTCTAATACTTATTTAAACACAATGGGTCATACAAAATGGACACAAAGTTAAGGAGTATTTATGGTAGCTCCTGTCTACAGGGTGATGTAGACACCCAGGAGCTGGTTTTAGCTCCTACTCATAGAATCTCAATTTCAAATCCTGCATTAACTCTCAGAAGACTGCTTTGAATAAAAACTGGCACAAACCTAGAGCACAAAGTCTGATGTTAAGGCTTGAAGTTAACACAAAGAAATCCCTGGAGAATGTGTTTTGGGCAGGGAGGGGCAACAATGGCCATAAGGTAAGGCGACCAGACTTACCAATTTTTCCAGGCCAATCTTGCAGTTGGTCCACAGTCCGTCCCAATTTTGGGGAGGGGTGTCAGCCCCGGTTTTTATTGAAAGGAAGAATTGGCAACAAGTATGCATTTAAAATACACACATTTTGGCTTGTCAGGCTGTGCTCGATGCCCCAACCTTACATGACACTGAAGTTAGCTTCTTAGTCGGACAGTTTCCTATTTGCAGGCTGAATTAAATTAATTAGCTTATTTATGATATGATATGGCATTTATAACGCGCCTATACACAAGTGTTTCAAGGTGCGACGAGGCAAGGGAGGGGAAAACAGACAACGATCTTACTAGGCCAGGTGTCATTCAGATCGCGCAAGTGCGAGGGTAGGGAGAAAGGGAAGAGTGCAAGGGGAAGGGAAAGGGGAAAGTGCAGTACATGGGAAGAAGAATAAATACGATAAATAAAAACAGCCTGATGGTGGCAAGTGCAAGGTAAGAGCAGACATAAGTGCTGGTAAGGAGACTGAAGGGATTTCAGAACCAGTCCCCCAGTGCAGGGGGTTGCCAGGGAGGCAGGGCAGGTGAGCAAATGGCAGGACCTTGCCCCAAGATCAAAGAAAGAGTGGCCAGGTAACCGGTGCAGAATCGGCAGGGAATTTCAGCAGGGGAGGGAGGCAGAGAAAGCAGAAGCAAAGAGGAAGGTTTTGAGGTGTTTCCGGAACCGGAGATGGTTCTCATCGAGTTAGGGAGGCAGGAAGGCTGTTCCAGAGGGAGGCCCCAGCCGAGGAGAGAGATCGACCACCAACTCGTTGCTTGGAGAAGCGGTTAACCCTGAGTGAGTTGGAGGCAGATGAGCGAAGAGCCCGAGAAGGAAGGTATTTAGGAAGAGAGAGTTGAAGGTAATGCGGTCCCAGGCCCCAGAAGGCCTTATGGATAAGCCAGAGGGTTTTGCACTTAATCCTTGCAGCCACTGAGAGCCAGTGCAGAGATTTCAGTCCTGGAGAGATACGATCCCTGGGCTTAAGGCCAAGAACAAGTCTTACAGTCCTGTTTTGGATAAGTTCCAGAGGGCGGAGAGTAGAGGCAGGCAGATTTAGATAGAGGCTGTTGCAATAGTCCAGCTTAGAGAGAACTAGGGCTCTGGAGACGGTTAGCTTCTGGGGGAAGGAGAGGAGAGGAAGAATACCTCTGAGGAGGTGCAGCTGGTAGTGTGATTTCTTAGAGACGTCACTGATGTGAGGAGAGAAGGAAAGTGTGGAGTCGAAGATGACCCCGAGGTTTTTAGCCTTGCAGGTGAGAGCAGGAAGAGGGCCAAGAGAGGCCGGCCAGAGAGCTGAAGGGAAGGAGGGAGAGGGTGTGCCGATGAGTAGAATAACGGTTTTACTGGCATTAAGGCAGAGGTCGTTGGCGGCACACCACTCCTGGATAGCAGACAGACAGTCAGAGATGAGGGAAGGAGAGGAGGAGGCCGAGGGTAGCCTGAAAATGAGCTGGGTATCATCCGCATAGCACTGAATGTTGGGGCAGAGGGAGGTGATGTGGTGGGTAAGGAGTGTCAGGTATTGGTTGAACAGCCAAGGAGAGAGGTTAGAGCCCTGGGGGACGCCAAAGGTAGAGAAAAAGATATTGGAGAGGAAGGACCCAAGTTGGATCTGGGAGGGTCGGTCGGAGAGGAAAGAAGTCAGCCACGCCAGAGCCTGTCCAGTGATACCCAGGTTATCACGGAGATGGTTGAGCAGGATGGCGTGGTTGACAGTGTCAAAGGCAGAAGAGAGATCAAGCAAGATAAGGACACACGGGGTGTTGGAGTCAAGATTGGAGAGAAGGTCTTCACGGATGTTCCGGAGAGCAGTTTCCGTGCTTCTGGCAGCCCTGAAGCCAGACTGATGGTCATGTAGACAGCCAACAGATTTGGTGTGGAGATTAAGATGGGAGATGGCTAGTTTCTCCAGGAGCTTGCCCAGGAAGGGAGTGATGGAGATTGGGCGATAGTTAGCCGGGCAGGAGGGGTCAGCAGAGGGTTTCTTAAGAAGAGGGTGCACAAGGGAGTGCTTCAGGGGGATGGGAAGACTCCAGTGGCGAAGGAGTGATTGCTGAAATCAGCCAGGGCAGGAGCCAGGGAGTCGATGTGGTCCTTGATAGTTTTAGAGGAACAGGGGTGAACCTGTTTTGATGAGACTTTCATAGATCGGACTTTCATAGATCGGACTTGTCGAGAAACCTCATCTGCAGAAAAAAGGGGAAAGGAAGAGTTTTTGGAAGAGAATTTAGTTTTTGGGATTCACGTTTTTTTCCCAAGAAAATCATATTATGGCAAGCTCAGTTAAATATGCAAATTAACAAGGGGGGTCCTGGGAGTCCCTCTGCCAGACATTAGTCCTGGTTACGAGAGACTTACCCAGAGTCTTTAGCTCACTATCTTTCACAGAGAAGAAATACCCCAAACATATCAGTCGTTGTCCTGCCCTGGGGCAGTCCAGCACCGAAATGCTAGGCAATTCTCCTCTGAACAAGAGTACCAACAGAAACCCCAGACACATGTTTCGGTCTGGTTGGACCTCATCAGTAGGGTGGATCTGTGCCTCTCTAAGAATAGTGAGCAAGGGGTCCACGTCTGGATTCCCCTAGTAACTTAGGGTGAGACCCAAAGCTACTTAAATATGCAAATTAACAAGGGGGGGTCCTGGGAGTCCCTCTGCCAGACATTAGTCCTGGTTACGAGAGACTTACCCAGAGTCTTTAGCTCACTATCTTCAGACCAAAACACGTGTCTGTGGTTTCTGTTGGTACTCTTGTTCAGAGGAAAATTGCCTAGCATTTCGGTGCTGGACTGCCCCAGGGCAGGACAAAGACTGATATGCTTGGGATATTTCTTCTCTGTGAAAGATAGTGAGCTAAAAGTCTCTCGTAACCAGGACTAATGTCTGGCAGAGGGACTCCCAGGACCCCCCCCCCTTGTTAATTTGCAAGCTCAGTTAAATGCAATTCTACAGAGATAAATATGAAAGATGATCGTCCCGGTTTTTCATCTTGAAAATCTGGTCACCCTACATGAGGTTCAGCATGATGACCATGGGAAAATAACGAAACTACACATATAGGCATTGTGTTCCTCCTCATATGCCATTCTCCCTATCTGTATTTTAATTCAATAGTTTCGCCTTCTAGGTAGAGCTGATAACCAAACTAAACAACCAAACTAAACAAGTCTACAAGTCAGAAAACTCAGTATCCACCCCCTTCAGCTGGAAGTCGCATACCTTGCTAGCACAGTTTAAATGCTTTACCAATCTACATAACTTTGTCACTTGGGAATTGCTATTTTTCGGTTCCCAATCAGTGTATGCATACCGGTCAACCTTTTAAAATGAAAAGGAAGATTTCATTTTTGTGGAGGAAATCTCCTTTGCTTTGACACCACAGGACGGGCAAGGGGATTCGTTGGTGAGTTGGGAGGTAGGTTTTGCTCCACCCTTCCTACAGCCCCTGAAATCTCCGAAGAGAGAACTACTTTCAAAGTACAAAAATATACAAAGTACAAAATGCACCAATTCACTCGCCTGCTCAAAAACACCCTAGGACAAGTCAAGCTTCTTTTGGGTCTCGATGAGTTTGGCGTGCAGCCTCTTTCGTCTCCAGTCCAAGAACCTCCTCCGCTGGCGGTTCGCCTGCCAGCCCACCAGCACCCCTGAAGCGAAAGCAAGCACCACGGCTAGGCAAACGCTGCGCTCCGACAACTCGCCCATGCCGATCCTCTCCTGTCAGGGCAAGCAGGGCGACAGCCACACTGAACGATTGCCACCTGCTCACCAAGGTCGCGGAGTGCGACTCATAAGCACCTTCAGTGTGTCAGCTGAGTTACCAGCACCCGTAACCGCCCCAGCATTGTGACGACATGAAGACCATGTGAAATGACAACATAATTTTATTTAAAGGGGACACTTTGCCACTAAATCGACATTGTTCGGACTTTTTATTCGATGACTGTTAATAGTAATTGATAAAGATAAATAAGTTCCATCTGGTTTCTGCCCTGTCAAGAATACGTCCGGTGCCTATGAACACAAAAGTGTACCATTCCAAGATGGCGATAATGAAAGTGCCTCGTAAATGCCAGGACGACTTGTTTTAATGACGACATAATAAGTTAGTAAGCAGCATTGATACTACTTGCATTTTAAGAATCGATTCAACGGAATGTTGACGGTTCGACTGCATACTGCATGGCACGTAGAAACGATTTCGTGTTGAGAGAATGTTGGTCTTTGACTTGTACAGTTTGGTGAGAAAGTTAAAAAAAGACAAGAAACATCTAAATGTTTGGCATGCGGATCGGAATTCTCAGTTCACGCTTATACGCCTCTAAATCATCGCCATTCGAAGGGTAGTAAGACTTTATTTTCACCCTCTAAAGCGGTCCTTTCCTATGCTATATACTTACTTCAGTAAGGCACCCTCCCGGAAAACGTTAGCAGTATAGCTGCCTAGTGGCACCATATGTGACACATTCAGCCACTACTAGTAGTGCGATTTGACAGTTGCATTAAATATAGGGTATTCCTAATGAAAGTTTGAAATGATATGATAAGTCATTTATAGCGCGCCTGTATATTAAGAGTTGCTTTGCATGAGGAACCCCAGTGTGAAGAACACTCTGAGTCGAAAGATTATGCTCTGACTTCTCTTTACTAACTCGAGCAGCAACCATTACAAAACAATAACATGGAAAACAATGACAAAAAACTACAAATTCCAACAGAACCCAGCAATTTTGTAGTTCGTTTTCCATAGGTTGTAAGAAAAAACCACGTGATCCTCTCCTCCAATCAGCATCACTTCTCCCTTATTACATCCAACAACTCCGAAGTCCTTCCTCTTTCTTTCGCTAAACTGATAAACTCGTGCCCCAACTGGTAGACGACTAGTTCCAGCTGATCTTCTCAAGTTGTCGCTTTCTGTTCCGCTCCTGAAACAAACATAAGCCTAGAAATCCCATCATGGACGGGTGGGCAATCGCATAGCAATACCAATATTATCCCAAGACAAGATTGCATTATTTCCAACAAGATTGCATTATTTACAACATGACAACATAACTTATATCATAGCGATTGAAATTGGGTGGAATAATCTTTCGCCTCCGAGTCTTTAATAGAATCATGACTTTCTGTAACGAATGTGTGGAAAATCTGTATTCTATGTCAAGACTCGGAGGTTCAGATTATGCTTGTTTAAAGTTACCTACCACCAACGATGCTACTCGCTCCACTGGTCTAAAATAGAAATTCTTAAAGGTCTCCTCATTAGACCAGTCTGCCGCCTTTAGAACATCTTCCAGACGAGCCCCTGCCAGAAAGGCAGACGATGCCATAGCACCTCGTGTAGAATGTGCTCCAAACTGTTGCACGTCTAGCCCTGCCTCGGCCATGCACCACCTGACCCATCTAGCTAAGGTGGCTGATGCTACTGCTCTAAAAGGTTTCCTAATCGCTATCAGTAGCTGGTTTACTCCCGCAGGTCTCACTTCATTCGCTTTTTTTTCGTACACTTTCAAGCACCTAACTGGGCACAACTTAGGCTTGTCCGGGAAGGCCATGTACTCAACAGATTTAATATTCGTCTTTGTCCTCCTCGCTATGAAAAATATTACCCCTGAAGGTGAAAAAGATTTTCTGTTCGCTTCTAAAGCTCTCACGTCCGAGACCCTTTTACAAGAAATAAGACACAGAAGGGTAGTTAACTTGGCCCACAGTGCTTTCCGAGACAAGAATTCATTGTCTGGCCAACTTTCAAACATCCTTAAAACTATACTCACATCCCACAAACGAGAGTATCTGGGAGCGGGAGGTCTCATACACCTAATGCCCTTCAGAAGCCTACACGCCAAGGGATGCTCGCCTACGGGCTTATTTTCTATGTACGCATGGCCTGCTGAAATCGCCGACCTATAATTATTAATGGTCCTGTAGGCCTTCGCCTGTGCTGCCTGCGCTGCCAAGAAATTCACTATGTGTACTACATCTGTATATACGGGATCAACCTGTCTCTCCAGACACCAATCACTCCATCTATGCCATGCCACTCTATATGCCTTGCCTGTCGCCGGAGCCCAAGACTCCCTGATGAATTCCTGAGCTGTGCCTGAAAGTCCTGGCTTAGACCAGTTCTCCCAGAAGACTCAAGCTCCCTGACCTGAACAATGGATGGATCTCTCCTGCCGGATTTAGCAATATATCCTCCCTGGCTGGCAGCCGAATAGGGGCTTCGAACGACAGCTCCAGAAGATCCAGAAACCAAGCTTGGCCTCTCCAGTCTGGTGTTATCAGGATCACTGTTGCTAGCTGACGTCTGACCTGCGCAACTGTGCGCGCTATCAAGGAGAATGGGGGAAATCCGTATTCCCTTGCTGGTCCCCAGACCTGGAGAAAAGCGTCCGTCGCTGTCGCATCCGTATCCGGTCTCCAACTGTAAAACTGGAGAGCTTCCTGTTCAGCCTGGAAGCGAAGAGATCGTCTGACAGGGACCCCTGCGGCACATTATCTCCTGGAATACTGAGTTGTCCAGCTGCCAGTCGCTGGAGTCCCTCAGGTATCTTGAGTTCCAATCTGCTACCAGATTGAGCTCCCCCGGCAAATGTTCTGCTCTCACGTTTATTCCCTTCTGGAGGCAGATCTGCCAAAACTCCTTGGCCATCTCCGTCAGCTTCTGCGACCTTCTTCCGCCCAGTCGATTTATGTATCTGACTGCCGAAACGTTGTCCATCTTCAAGAGAATGGACGATTTCGCACCTTTCTGTGTCCAGCACTGAATCGCGAAGGAGCCCGCTAGAAGCTCCAGGCAATTGATGTGGAGACCCAATTCCTCTCTCGACCATCTCCCTCCTGTCGACTGGTCTCCACATCTGGCTCCCCCTCCCCAGCGGCTGGCGTCGGACTCTATCACCAGGTCCGGGGATGAGCCAAATATCGCCCGGCCATTCCAGGCTTCCATGTGGCAGAACCACCATTCTAGCTCCAGTCTCGCTTCCTGTGATAGCCTCACTTTCTGTTCGTAAGAAAAACCTCTCCTGAGATGGTTGATCTTCAACCTCTGCAACACCCTGTAATGCAGGGGCCCTGGGAATATCGCCCGTATCGATGATGACAGACGTCCTATAAGCCTCGCTATTTCCCTCAGGGAAACCTCCTGCTTCGCTATCATCCCCTTGATCTCCCTCTTGACTGAATTGACTTTGGCTAGGGGTAATTTGAGAATGCCCTGCGTTGTCTCTCAGCTGAACCCCAGAAATTCCATATCCTGAGCTGGTTCTAACTGTGACTTCTCCCAGTTTATTAGGAATCCCAGCTGTTGTAGTAACCCCGTGGTTAACAGGACCTGTCGAACCAGAATTTCTTTGTCCTGGCACATTAAACATATGTCGTCCAGGTAAATAATCAGCCTGATCCCCTGCTCTATCAGGTGTGTCACCACTGGTCTCAAAAGTTTGGTGAAACACCATGGCGCCGACGCTAGACCAAAGGGGAGACATTTGAACTCCCACCTCTGTCCCTTCCAAAGGAACTGGAGGAGTTTTGTCTGTTCTGGCCGGATAGGAATCGTTAAATACACATCCCTGAGGTCTATCCTTGCTAGCCAGTCTCCTTGCTGGAGAACATCCCTTAGAAGATGGATGCCTTCCATTTTGAAATGCCTGTACACCAGAAAGTAATTCAAACCCCTCAGGTTTATTACTGGTCTGACCTTGTGTCTCTTTTTGACCAAAAACAGATTGCTTATAAAACCCCCTGGTCCTTCTGAAGCTGGACCGATTGCATTCTTTGCCTTTAGCAATTCTACCTCCTTGTCTAGAAGGACCTCGTCTTCTCTGCTGAATTTTATCCGTCTTGGCCGCACTACCTGATATGGTTCTCGCCAAAATTCTAACTGAAACCCTCTTACGGTCTGCCTTATCCAAGCATCTGAAGACAACTCTTCCCATATTTCGACATACAGTTTCACTCTCCCTCCTACTGGAGGAATACTTGCATTTGACCTTTCTATGACTTCCACATCTCTCACCTGAGGGACTCTGGTGCTGTTGCCTTCCGTTGTTCCTCCAACCTCTACCCCTGCCTCTTCCCCTAGAAGGGAAGAAGGGGTTGGACCTTCGGTCTTCTTGTCTCCAAGCTCTGTCCTTGTAGGAGCCTCTGTACTGGCCACGGCTGGACGAGCGGCCCCTTCCTCCTCCAGCCTTGTCGAAAACTCTTCGACCAAAAATCTTCTTCAGGGAAGATTGGGCCCTGTCCATCGATACATAAGTACTGGCGAATTTCGCCATGTCCTTGATGAACAAGTCCCCGAAGAGCTTGCCTCTCGCGGCTGTGGCCTGCTCGGATGTCGCCATCTCCCCTAGCCTGGAGTCCAGTTTCATTAGGATCGACCTTCTCCTTTCGGTTGCTAACGCTGTATTTGCATTACCGAGCAGGCAGATAATCCTCTGAGCCCAGCCAGATATGATGTCCGGGTCCATGGGCTCTTTCTTGGCCTTCGCCTCCTCGGCCAGTTGCCAGATCTTGGTGACCGGCCCTAGCATGTCCAGCACCTTGTCCTGACAGGACCACCAGGATCTGTCGATGCCCCTCTTCACGTCCCTGCCATACCGGCCCAGGAACGTCAGGATTATCTCGTCAATTTCCGGGGTCTCTGCTACCCCGTCCGGGACTCTCGGTCTTGGGCACTCTGCCTTCAATTTAGATCTGGCTTGTCTACTTAAAGGTGCCCGCAGGCGCCTTGTAAGATATTCCGCGATCTTCTCCGGAGGGTCCCATTCATTGGACCTGGGGTGTTATAAGCTCATCGGGGTCGAACTCCTCCCTGAGAAGATCCTCCTGTTCCCTCCTGCCTTTCTTTTTAGGTTGGCTTTCCTCCTCTTCCGGGGAGGTCTGGTCTTCTGAGGAGGTGTAAAACTCAGATCTTGAGCTGCTCTTGCAGTAGTGGTCGTCCGACTCGCTCGAGCTAGTGCTCCGTCTCTCGCGGGATCTCGCCTTCCTTTTCCCCGATCTGTGGGGTGAACCCGGGGGGGTCTGGGCGCTACGGCCCCTGCGGGTTTTGTGTTTGCTTCCCCCTCTCTTTTTGCGAGCTTTGCCCTGGGACAAAGCCGCCAAGCTTCGCAAAATGCCCCTCTCTTCCTGGGGCCTTTCGGCACTCTGCAGCATCTGTACTGCTTCGCTCATACGGCGCCCACTGACATGAGGGCCGTCAGAGTCGTCGGTGTAGTCGCTCATGTTTTCACCGACTCTGTAAACTATCAAGGTGCCTTGTGCAGTTTGCTTGGGCTGCCCCCGTCAATATATGTATTGAGAAGCTAGGCGAGCCCTCATATGAATAGCAGTCTTACCTGGGACTGAGCTCGTCAAGTGGAGGCCGTAGCCTCTCTCACCTCCTCCCCAGTGGCAGAATGAGGGATAATGTGTTTGTGCTGACTTTGCAGCTCATCGTCTCTGAGCAGGATTTCCTTGCCTGCAGTACCAGTTTCAGCCACTAGGTGGCGTGCACAGCTAGGATATGAGCCGGTGACTCCTGACTGTACACACGGCTGTGCGCCCCGAGTGACGGAGCTTCGTGAGGGCCAGGGATCAGAATATAACTGTGTGAGCCCCAAGGAGCTTAGTGCTCTGTCTCCTTTTCCTGAAACGTAAGTTCGCAATGGCGCCGGAACTCCCGAGGTCCCGTCGCGCCGTTGAGAACTTCCCTGCCCGCAGTGCCTCCTAACGAGGGAATTGACGCCGGAACAAAGGTCCCATCGCGCCTTCCCCGCGGATATGCTCCGCCAACGTTCTACGCGCTCGCTAGCTAGTTGCGTGCGCTAGCCTGTTTAAACATATAAACCCTAAATAAACATTCCAACATTAATAAAACAAAAGGTACTTATCTCAGCTGCTCGAGCAGCAAAGAAAGAGGAAGGACTTCGGAGTTGTTGGATGTTATAAGGGAGAAGTGATGCTGATTGGAGGAGAGGATCACGTAGTTTTTTCTTACAACGTATGGAAACGAACTACAAAATTGCTGGGTTCTGTTGGAATTTGTAGTTTTTTGTCATTGTTTTCCATGTTATTGTTTTGTAATGGTTGCTGCTCGAGTTAGTAAAGAGAAGTCAGTGCATAATCTGAGCCTCCGAGTCTTGACATAGAATCAGACATAAGTCTTTCTTTGTCGTGCTCCTTGAGCCACTGCCAGTGTTGCTGTTGCCATGCAAAAAAATAAAATAAGCTGAATGTCCACGCAAAACAAGCTCAAAACAAGCGGCCTCCCAACCAAATAAGCTGAAAACAAGTGCACATCTAAAACACTGTGGATAGGGCTCAAAAGTAAGAAAGATAACAATAACGCAAATATACATAGAGAAAACATAAACAAAAAATGTTAACAAAGCATTTACTAAAAAAATCTATTTTTATTTTTAAGTCTTTATTTTTTTATTATTTTTTTATTATTACTTGTATGTGTTGCTTCTATAGACCAGCCACCACTCCACACACACACTCACATACATACGGTAAAGAAGACGCAGATACGTCTTTATGCTTCAGGGTCCCGACGGCTTATGAAGCCCTCAGGTTCCCTTTTATTAAACCTGCATGCGCGAGCCGGAACGAGGCTCGCGCATGCGTACAAACATGCATTTCAATACGCATCATTCCTCCTTTTCTTTAAACGAAAAACAGAACATTAACACAACATAATGCAACAACTCAACGTGAGTCAACTATCACCACCCCTGCTTTCAGGGATCAGTGTCCATTATATAGTCTTGGAATCGGGCTGGACACCTCGCCTCCCTGCTCGGGTATCTCCTGATGGCGTCCTGGGCCGGACGTGGAGAGTCCACTAGTGGAGGGTCCCCTCCACCATCGCCATCTTCAGGTGTCGGGCTAGCACTTGTTTCCTCTGGCTCATTGTCCCTGTGGCTTGCCACGGATGGATGAGCCTCGATCTTCTTGAAATACGACACGGTTCGAGGGACAGTTCCATGTCCATCTGCCGCAGTGACCATGGATCCCTTCACATAGGTTACACCCATAGGTTGGGCCTCGTATGTAAGGGGCATTTTACCCTCTGGATGTCGGTTGCGCACCAGCAACGTGTCTCCTACCAAAATGATAGGTTTCTCCGGGCACTCTCCCTCTCATTCCGCGCCTGCTGCTCCTCTCGTACTCGGTCATTGTCAATTGTCCTGGTTCTCTTCCCTCCACCTCAGGTATGAGACCTCTGGGGCAGCGTTTGAACAGTGCTTCCGTAGGCGCCACTTCAGTGGACTGATGTGGAGTTGCCCTGTGCTCCCGGAGGAATTCAAACAGATTCTTTCTACCTCACCTCCTCCATTCAGAGATATCCGGAACACTTTGTTTAATGTTCGCATAAACCTTTCGGCCTCATCATTGGCTCTTGGTCAGAGGGGAGTCACTTTTCAATGTCGTATTCCCCAGTCCTCCATATACTTTGCAAATTGTTGGCCCTGAAAAGGGGGACCATTGTCTGAGCACCGTTTATATGGAAACCAATGGGATGCAAACATTTTCTCCAGAGCCAGTATGGTGTAATCACATGCTGGTGACTCCACCAGCTCAATTTCAGGGTATCGGGACCACTGGTCCACCACCGCCAGGAAGGAAGTGCCCCGACCTGTGGACCCAATGTCCGGGTGCACTGTGCCCCACAGTTGTTTGCTCCTTTCCATGGACTGCATTTGAGGCCCCCTTTCTGCAGGACTGGCTGCTTGACATGGAATGCACTGATGCACATACTCATCCACCCTCTCATCTAGGTTCGGGAACCACACCTTGGCCCGGAAGCACGCCTTCGTCTTAGCCGTGCCCTGGTGTCCCTTGTGGGCAAGTTCCAACACTTTTGCCACCAGTGTGCGAGGTATGACAATCTGGCGCCCTCTCAGCATCAGCCCTTCTTCTGACCTCGAGAGATCATTCCGGGCACGCCAGAACACTTGCATGTACTGTTGGGCACCCTTCTCTCTTCTGGTGTTATTGGCCAGTACCCACTTCCAGTCTCCGCTGTCCATGGCTGCTTCAATGACCTGAAATACCTCGTCGGTTCTGGACACAGCTACCAGCTCCTGGATCGTTAATGCCACAGGCATTGCTGCCTCCACCACATGGCGCACCATTTCGACACATTCAATCACTTCTACCTTCTCTTGTGTCCTGCCTGGCCCCGGGTGGCAAGACAAATAGTCTGCAGGGTTGTTGGTACCCGGCTCATGTTGTAATTTCACCCCATATTCTATCAGGGAGAGCATCCACCGCTCTATCCGAGGGGGAGGCGTGGACGATCCGCCAGCCATGATGGGGATCAGTGGCTTTTGGTACGTAACTACAACCACTGGCTTTCCCAGAATATACATGCGGAAGTGTTTACATCCCCATAGGATGGCCAGCGCCTCTCTTTCAATTTGCGAGTATCGCGTTTCTGTGTCAGCTAGCGCCTTACCGGCATACGCAATTGGGTGCATCTGTCCCTGTGTGTCTGCCTGTTGCAGCACCGTACCCAAACCTACCGGGCTGGCATCTAATACTATATTATTTTAACTCTTTATAATTTTCAGCATAAATGGAACGAGCCTCCCGCATGCGTACAAACATGCGTTTCAATAGGCAACATTATGTAGCCACATTTTTTTATTCAAGTTGGTGGTTCTCTGGGCACAGTCTACATTCATTAGAATTAGCCTGCAATCTTCCCTCTAAGATTTCATGCGCAGGGAGAAGATTGAGCCGTGCTCTCATATAGGTACCTCTTAACTTTTTGTCAGGCGTTAGGCAGAAACCTGTGCAGTTCCCTTGGGGACCACTGCAAAAAGTTTAAGACTACAGGTGTTAGCAGTAAACCCAATTGGTAGCAGTTTGTACCACCCAGGTTTACCTGGTAGCTGTGGCTGAGCAGTCAGACTTCTCTCAAGAAGAATTAGGCAGTATATAGAGTATACACATTAGGTACAAAAATACAGTAGCACAAGCAAACACTGACCAGAGCTTTGGTATAAAAGTATATAATTATTTATTTAAAAATACACTGGCACTAATATGTCAAGCAAGTTCAAACACAGTCACTAGAAATATATACACCCCCCTAATTAATTATTTGACAAGTCTAGGTTAGTATACCACTTATTTAGCAAAACAGAGGCGAGTGTGTAACCATAGATGGCACTCCAATAATGATTTAAAAAGGGAGAGAAAAGGCAGAAATAGGAAAACACACAATACCAACACTTTTAAAGAACCACAGCAAGTCAAGAAAGGCAGGGTCTACTGCAGAGCAAAAAGTTCATGGGCCAGGCCCACTCTTGGAGAGAGCCAGGCGGAATGTGCCTAAGATCACACAGTTGAAGTACACTTTGAACGTCTTTGCAGATAGTTCAAAAAGGAGTTAGATCAGTTGAGAAAAGTTAGTTAACAGGTACGAGGTCACCCCATGATAGAGAGTCAAGGATTTACGGGACACCTTGAACAGTCTGTTGCAAGGGAGACCAGGCGGGACACAGTACCTGAAATGGTGAGAAAGCTCCAGCGGGGGAAATTGTTCCTGTAAGCGGGTGCAAGTCGGTGCGTCGTCCAGGAGAAGAGAAAATCTCGAAGTGGAGGAAAGCTGGAGGTCGTTGCATTGCCAGGGAAGAAACCAACCGCAGAGTTTCCCGTTTAAAAGGTACTACCCTTTTATTCGCGGTAGTGGTGAAGCGTGGCTATCCGGCCACCAGGGTGCTTCGCATGGGTGATTTGACCACGAGATGATCCAGGAAGGCGAAAAAGGTGAACTAGTTAACCCCACCAGCTCAAAGGAAGAAGACTCTCCTGGAAGAAGATCTTCTCTGTCGTTGGGAAGTGGTGAGTTCGGGTCAGCAGGGCTCCACCGGTGCTGTCGTCATTGCAGGTCGGCTCAGCTTCTCCCTCTTCGGATTCTTTAGGTCCTGTGGCGACTTCTGAAGTTCCAGTCTCCAAAGCCCTGCTTTTATGCAGAAAACTCCCATTCATCAGTCCTAGCTGTCAATCAAACATGCTAAGTGGTGAGCCCGGCGGCTCACCACTGGGCCAATCACACAAGAGTGCGACTTGAGTTGCTGAGGCAACTCAGTCCAGGGTGCCTATTCCCCCCTCCCACACATCCTGTAGACCCAGACAGAGTGGCACCACTTTTGGAGGCTTCTGTGCAGAAGCCTGCCAAAAGTGGAACAAAGGGCTCGACTTGGGTTGGAGTTACAGAGGCAAACACAAACGCCATTTTAAAACCGAGTCCTGGCAAAAAGACCCAACCGGGGAATAAATATTAAATAAATAACCCGGCGATATCTTTAACATTGCACCAAAAAAGTGGTGCGTTTAAAATGAATGGGAAAATCCCATAGGAAATATTCTGGTGGAATATTTCGCGTGATAACCACTGCCCCCAGCCAGAAACTCGACAAGGGGGGACTGGACAGTGCCGCCTTGAAAAACAGACCCAGGGGCAATCGAATTACCCCTACCAGTACTTCCACAATATGATGGTTTGTACTGGTTCTGTTCACAATTTATTTATTTATTTTTTTAATTTCTTTTATTGATTTTATACAAACAAAAAACAACGAAAACCAAACAAGCAGCATGATCATAATGGTTCAATTGCACATCAAGTGATCGTAGTACTGCTCCCATTATCCCACCCTCCCCCCGTGAGCCTATTTGTCCATCTCTTGCAGTGTTTGGCACATGCGGCTGAGTTTCGTCTTCTCCGGAGTCATTTGGGTTTGATGTTACTTCAAACAATTCTGTTATTAGCGCCTTCAAGGCCAATAGAGTGCCCACCTCCCCCTCATCAGCCCGGCTGCTCACCTCCTGCCATGCCACCGTTTCAGCCTCCGCCCATTTCTGTAGATCCTTCCACCATACATCCACCTTAGGTTTGTGACATTTCTTCCACCCCATGGCGATCCTACGTTTCGCCAGCACATACACCAGATTTCTTAGTTTCTAAATGTTTGAGTTTCCGCGGCCTAGGGAACCCACCCAAGAAGCAGGCCCAAGCCGTGTCTATAGCCAGAGTAACCCCTTTATCAGCTAGTTTACGCGCCACATCACTCCAGTAGCATCTAATAATCGGGCACGACCAAAACATATGTGTCATGTCAGCGTTTTCTAGGTTACATTTAGGACACACTTGTATGCAAGCGTTTCGGAACTTAGATATCCTCAAGGGGGTCATATATGCCCTATGCGTTACATACAGCTGAATTTGTTTTAATCTGGCATTTCTAGATACTTTTTTGTGGTAGCCCAGGGCACGCTCCCACATCACGTCCTCCATCGGGGCCCCCACTTCCATCTCCCAGTCCAATCTCAGATGCGTCAAATCTTTCCCCACCTTAGCCATCACCATCTCGTACAGTCTCGAGATCTCATGACCTCCTTCAGACATGTCATACATTGTTTCCAAAACTGCATCTGGTTCTTCTATCAGAACTGTTTCTGGCCAGGTGTCCTTAATCATTCGCACCAATCTAATGTATGTGACGTATTGCCCCGTGTGTAGCCCCACCTCTTTGTTGAGTTCTATAAACTCCTTAATGGATCCCTCCTACCAGACATCGCCTAACGTCGCTAGCCCCACCGATTCCCAGTAGTTCCTAACAATCACTCTTAACTGATCATCCCCCCCCGTTAAAGCAACCAACGGTACCTGCGGGAGGCACGGGTATGGGACCTCCATTAGGCGACAAGCCCTACACCAAATTTTCCGCCCCAGCTTCAACATCGCAGGGCGCCCCCTCATGTTCGTTTCGGACAGCCAGATCATTTCTTTCAAATAAAAAGGGGCACAGTCCTGCCCAAGTACCCTGTGCTCAGGGGTCACTTCATCGGAGAGCCACTTAGCCACATATTGCAATTGTCCTGCCAAATAATAAACCTCAAAATGGGGCAGTCTGATACCTCCTTTTTCGTAAAAGTTCTGAAGTTTCCAGAACGCCACCCTATTTCGGGTACCGTGCCACAAGAAGTCCCTACACATGCTGTTCAATTTACTAAAAAACTTCTTTGGTATTATGTGTGGGATATTGCTAAAGTAATGCAATAGCCTGGGCAGAACTACCATCTTGAGCATAGCCCCCCGCCCCATCATCGCTAAGGGCAATCTTGCCCAGAACTGCATGCTGTTCCTGATTTTCTCAACGGCTACTTCCGTATTGTGTCTGTGTTCGTCCTGCGCCATGTGATATATATCTATGCCCAAATAGCGAAAAGAGCGCGTTGCCCACGGTACCTGTAGCACCAGCAGATCTCCCACAGGGATCCCCTTATAGCTACCTAATGGGAACATGACAGACTTTTGGGGGTTTATAGAGATGCCCGACAACTCTGCATACCTTTCCATCACTTCGAGTATGTATAGGAGGTTTTCTTCTGGGTGTTGTAAATATAGCAACAGATCGTCCACGTACAAGGATATCAAGTGTTGTTCCCCTCCTACCTCAATGCCAATCGTTTCGTATTGTGCCCTAAGGTATATTGCCAAAGGCTCCAGGGCTAAGATGTAAAGCATCGGGGACCAGGGGCACCCTTGTCTGGTGCCTCTGCCAAGTTGCCATCTTTCGGATATCACCGCTCCAGTTCGGACCCTGGCGAGCGGCTCACTATATAACATCTCGGCCCACTTGACATAGCACGGCCCCATTCCATACCCTTCCAAGGCAGCCAATAGCCATGACCACTTGACCGAGTCAAAAGCCTTGACCGCATCTAGAGACACTATTGCCATCTCACCTTCGTTTTTGACCCCCCACTCAACTACCCGATGAAGTCGCCTGTGATTGTGTTTAATGTTCCTGTTCGGGACGTAACCTGTCTGATCAGGATGTATGAGTCTACCAATCACTTTCCGCAATCGGTTCGCAAGAACAGCTGTGAGAATCTTGCTGTCTTGATTGAGCATCGACAGGGGCCTGTAGGAACCAACTTTGTGCTCCGGTCTATTGGGCTTGGGCAGCGGTATTATAATCGCCTCTCTAAGTGACTCAGGCAATCGTCCTATCTCAAACGCTTCATTTAGCATATCCAGCATGGGGGGGAGGATTTCTTCCTTGTATACTTTATAAAATTCGCTGGGGAACCCATCTGCCCCTGGGGTCTTACAAGTGGGCAGCTGCTTTACTACCTCTTCTAATTCTTCCAACGTGATTGGCTCATCTAATTCCTCCCTCTCCTCGTCGCTTATCTTGGGCAGCCCTATGTCTTCTAACTTTTCATTTATCATGCGCCGGTCCCCTATCTCATCATCTCCATACAACTCTTTGTAATATTCCACGAATTCTTTGTTAACACCCTCTTGCGTGGCCACCTCCTCTCCGTCCTCCCTAATAATGGTCCTAATCGGGGACTTAGGGGTCTCGTTTTTGTACAGCCAGGCCAAAAGGCGGCCCGTCTTGTCTCCCCCTGCGTGCTGCCTCTCGACATATTTTTTATAATTAAGATTGCAGAGTCTTTCCCAGTGCCCTGCGCATTGTTGCTGTAGTTGGAGTACCTGCTCCGTGTCTACCTCTTCGCTCTTCAGCGTTGTTTCCAGCTCAGTTTCCGCCCTCTGTAGGTCAGCCAAAACCCCACCCTGTAACCCTCTTGACTTAGCAATGGCCGCCACCCGCTTTACCACCTCAAAGGCTTCCCATAGTGTGCCCGCAGAGTCGACACTCCCAGTGTTTTCTACAAAAAAGTTGGCAATCTCCTCCCTTATATCTTCTCTAAAGATTGGGTCTTTAAGCGCCTCCGCCCGGAGGCGCCATGTAGGGATTTTCGCCCTCGGGGGGCAATATTGCCAACCGAGGGTCAGGGGCGAATGATCCGAGAGGACCCTGGCCTTGTATTCGGTTTGGGTAATCTCGGCCATCACATCTGCTGTAACAAAGACATAATCCAGTCTAGTGTACAGTTGGTGCTGGGACGAATAGTGTGAGTATTGCCTCTTAGTGGGGTGTTTCATCCTCCACGCATCTGTAAAACCAAAATCTGTTAGCAGCGTCCGCAACGTTCTCGCCGCTGGGCTAGGCTTATGTACCCTGTCATCTGACCTGTCCACCGCCGGATCCAACACACAATTGAAGTCCCCCCCCCAGATCACTGCGCCTCCCATACACACACTAAGATTGGCACTCAGGGCTCTGAAATATGCTTCTGTGTTTTGGTTGGGGGCATACATGTTTGCTATGCATACCTCCCTGCCCTCTACCAGCCCTCGCAATATAGCCATCCTTCCATCTGTTTCCGCCACCTCCTGTGTCAGTTTGAACGGGACATGCGGTGCCACCCAGATTAGCACCCCCCGGGCATATGCAGAGTATGGCGAGCCCACTACGATCCCTTTCCACTTTCTCTTAACTAGGTCCAACTTCTCCCGCGTCAAATACGTTTCTTGTAGTAATGCAATGTCTATTTTCTGCCTTTTCAGATACATCATGATCTTGTTCCTTTTCAGGTAGCTGTTAAGGCCTCTAACGTTCCACGTTATTATCCTGAGGTCCCCCATAGGTCGTTAATAAGCACCCCCCCAATTCTCCATCGATTATGTCCCTTCGTGCAACGCATGTGCCGCAAGCTGGTTCTCCCAAACAGGCTTAATTCAAAACTTATGCTCCCCATAACCACACACACACTCAACTCCCCGTCCCCCAACTTTCTGCCCTCCCGCCCCTCCCCCAACAGTAACCTCCCCAACAGTTGCCCAGCTCCATTCCTGGATCTCAGGCATCCCCACATCTAGCCCTGCTGAGCGCTAGCCTCTACTCGGGGCTCAGTAGGATATAGCCGCCCTAATGGCCGCTGAAACTAATAGTCTATTGGGGTAGGTCGTCCGCGTTCTGTTGCTCCTCCCAAAAAAAAAACATTACACAATCGATTGCCAAACCGTTACGATTACAGTTACACTCACTATATTCCAGTCTGAATCGAGCACCAGGCTCGGATCGTGTAAAAGGTTCAGTTAGGCCCAGCTTCTCCATACAATCAGGGTCTTTTTCTTTACTGGGTTTTCATTCGGTGTGATCCTGCCGATCCCGATCTGCTTCTTGTTCCGGGCAGCCCTGCAGGTCCAACCATGTGACAGCATCCTCGGGGGCATCGAAAAAGAGCGCTTTGTTCATATGTAGCACTTTCAACCGTGCCGGGTACAGAAGCATATATCTGATTCCTGCTGCCCTCCGCCTCCTTTTGACGGCTACATAGCTGTACCTCTGTCTCTGTACCAGCATCGTGTAGTCCGGATACGCTGTGATGTTAGTGGATGCTCTCTCGATCGTGCCGCCCTTACGAAAGTATTCGAGGATCTTCTCCCTATCTCTGTAATTTAGGATCTTCGCGATGATCGGTCTTGGTGGGGCCCCCGGCCGGGGCTTCCTCATCAGGGCGCGGTGCGCCCTCTCCACCGTAAATCCCTGCGAGAGATTACCAGCTCCGATCTCTTGCAGGATCATGTTTTCAACATAGTTTGTGGGATCTTGGCCTTCTTCTCCCTCCGGAAGGCCAACCACGCGAATGTTGTTTCTCCTCGCTCTTCCTTCCGCCTCTTCCACCCGATTTTCCAAGTTAGTAACCTGTTGTTTTAAGACATGGATCTCTTTCGCATTGCTCGTGCTAACATCTGTATTAATCTTCACCCCACTTTCCAAACCACTGGTCCTTTCTGCAAGCGCCCTAACATCTTGGCGAAGCAGGGTGAGTTCTGTGCCAACAGCATCGATCTTATGCTCCAGAGCTGTGCGTAGCTCCGCCATTGCCAAGTCCCATTTGGCGCTTAGCCCCGTTATAGCTTCAAGGATCTGGTGCTTGTCCCCTTCAGGGGCATCTTCCACCGGGGTCTCAATCGCGCTCTGCACAGACGTTGAGGGGGTCCGTTGCATTCTCGTGAAAGTCTCCATCGTGGGTTGCTTGGTCTTAGCTCTCAACCCTTTCGCCGACATGGCACTTTCTCGCTGCTCCTGTGCGCCTTTGCTTTAGTGCTACTGTCGCACCGTCCTCGGTCCGGCAATGATCAGGTTTTCAGGTCGCCAGACGCACATTCGAGATGGCACCTCGGATTGTCTTGTGGATGGGCTATGGCTTCGCACTCCCCATAAAACTTCCACAGGCCTCGTCGCCCGAGCATCCAATGTCATCCCCTCTTACGGTCAGATCGCCGAGGCTCCATTCGCGTATATCAGGCCGGGGGCTTTCGCAGGTTCGACTGCTCTGCCATATCACCCAAATGTGTTGCTTCTCCCGGCATTTACCGCAGCCGTGTCCCGCAGGTCCAGGGGATCAGTTTCGTTTCCCCTCGGAGGCCTTTCCTTTGTTAGCCGCCATCTTGGTGTCGCAGCAGCCCCACAATCGCGCCGACAAAACCATGTATATCTCATGATTCTCGGGGGCTATGAGCTTCTCCAGCGAGCTTCACGTATCTTGCAGCTTCGGACACCTGACCCTCGAAGTTCTAGGCGCTCGTTGCAGTTTTAGTAGGTAAATTTGGCAAAAATAGAGTCGGATCATCAGGAGCTCCTCACGCGGCACGTCCTATTCCATGGCCACTTAGCCACGCCCCTGTTCACAATTTAAGACTAATAAAATCAATGGTGACTTTACATGCCCTGGGAGGCAGTAGTCAGTCCCAGGGTATGGAGTCTATGTTTGGGAGCCACTATGACACCCCTGTGTTACTGCACTGAGGGTGCTGTGTAACACACTTACCAAAAACACCTGAAACCCTATGGGGCTTCATGTGAAGACCCCATAGCCCATAAAACACATTATAAAGTCAAAGGACATTCTCAAATCATGCCTAAGAGTGGGAGAAAAAGAGTCTAACTCTTAGCAGGAGAAAAAGATAAACCCCAAAAAATCCAGCAAAGCTGCCGGGGGACTCACTAGGTTTGGGAAATTAGCCTATACAGAGAATTCTCCCTAACACTCGCCCCCCCCCACAGACTAAGGGACAGGAGGATTTAATCCACTCCTGGATGAATCTCATACCTCTAGTCAATGACATACATCCTAGAGAGACCATCAGCATTTTGGTGGTGACACCCTGACCTGTGCTCAATGGTGAAATCAAACCCTTGAAGGCAGATTGACCATCTCAATAGTTTTGGGTTTTCACCCTTCATTTGCATCAACCATCTCAGTGGGTTGGTGGTCAGTCTGAGTGACAAAAGTAGAACCATACAAGTATGGCCTAAACTTCTTCAGTGCCCACACAATAGCAAAACATTCTATTTCAATTGTTGCCCACCTTGTCTCAGGATCCTTCAGCTTTCTGCTGATGAAGCAAATGGGGTGCTCCCTACCTTTCCCATCCAGTTGGCTAAGGACTGCACCTATACCTACATTAGAAGCATCTGTCTGTACAATGAAAGTTTGGTGGTAGTCAGGAGCTCTCACTACTGGTGCTTGGCAAAGAGCTTTCTTCAGGTTTTCAAAGGCCTGATTGCACTCCTCATTCCATCTGACCTTCTTAGGGAATTTTGGAGAGGAGATTACATTCAGTGGAGAAGATATGGTCCCATAGTTCTCAATGAAATTCCTGTAATACCCAGTGAGGCCTAGGAAGGCTCTCACCTGGGTTCGAGTAGTAGGTGTTGTCCAATTTTGCACAGCTTCAAACTTACTGAGCAAAGGCCATATTTCACCACCTCCTACCTCATGCCCAAGGTAGACCACCTTACTCTGTCCAATCTGGCATTTGCTTGCCTTTATGGTCAGGTTGGCCTTCCCAAGAGCCTGCAAAACATGTCCTAGGTGGTTAACATGCTCTTCCCAGGAGTGGCTGAACACTGCAATGTCATCCAAGTATGCCATGCAGAAGTCCTCCATCCCAGCTAGAACCTGATTTACCATCCTTTGGAATGTTGCAGGTGCATTTTTCAGTCCAAAAGGCATAACCTTAAATTGGTGTAAGCCAACTGGGGTAGAAAATGCAGTTTTCTCCTTGGCATGGTCTGTCAGCGCTATTTGCCAATAGCCTGACGTTAGATCAAATGTGCTGAGGAACTTGGCTGCACCAAGTCTATCCACCAACTCATCTGTTCTAGGCAAAGGGTGGGCATCCGTCTTGGTGACTGCATTAAGAGCTCTATGATCCACACAGAATCTCAATTCTTTGGATCCTGCCTTTGGTACTAACACAACTGGGCTAGACCATGGACTAGTAGAGGGCTGTATTACCCCGAGGTCCAGCATCTTGCTGACCTCCCCTTTGATGTGGGAGCTCACATTTTCTGACATTCTTTATCCTCTGCTTTTGACTGGCAGACAGTCACCAGTGAATATATCATGCTGGCCCCAAGGGGTCAAGCCTGGTGAAAGTGAGAACAGGGAAGCAAATTGATTTAACATAGATTTGCACTCCTCTTGTTGCCCAGGTGTCAGATTTGAAGAGAGATTTACTCCTTCAATTTTTTCATCCAAGGGTAAGCCTCTGGGGAGATCGTTGAGAGCTTCACTCTCTTCTTCCTATTCTGTTGAAGCTAGAAGCAAGGCTCCTACTTCAGGCCTGGAGACATACACCTTTAGTCTGTTGGTGTGGAAGGCTCTGGGAGCCTCCTTGGGATTGCCCAAGTCCACCAGATAGTTCACCTCTCCAAGTTTACCCAAAACCTTGGAGGGTCCCATCTATTTATCTTGCAAGGCCCTCTGCCTTGTTTGGATCATAACTAGAACTAGCTGGTCTTGAGTGAACTCAACCATGTTAGCCTTTTGATCATGCCAATGCTTGACCAAAGTTTGTCCAGCTTTCAGGTTATCACTAGCTTCTGCCATCATGTGTGACATTCTCCTCCGGAGACCTATCACATAGTCAGTCACTCTGACTGGCTTGGGGGAAGGAGCACTCTCCAACCCCTCCTTAATCAGGGCCAATGGACCTCTGACTGGATGGCCATAAAGAAGTTCAAGAGGAGAATAACCTACTCCCTCCTGAGGGACTTCTCTATAAGCAAAGAGAAGGCATGGCAGTAGAAGGTCCCACTTTCTTTTAAGGGGATCTTCCAAAGCACCTATCATGCTCTTCATGGCTCTGTTGAACCTTTCTACTAATCCGTTTGTCTGAGGGTGGTATGCGGTTGAGAGCTTGTACGTAACTCCACAGGTTTTCCACATGGCTTTCATGTAGTGGGACATAAAATTTGACCCCCTGTCAGAGATTACTTCCTTGGGAAACCCAACCCTGGTAAAAATACAAAGGAGGGCCTTAGCCACAGCCTGAGCTGTAACAGTCCTCATAGGAATTGCCTCAGGGTATCTAGTAGCATGGTCTACTACAACAAGGATAAACCTGTTGCCTGAGGAGGTTGGGGGATCAAGGGGACCAACAATGTCAATCCCTACCCTCTCAAATGGGACTCCCAATACTGGGAGAGGCACTAAAGGTGCCAAATTCTTGGAACCAACCATACCAGAAGTTTGGCAGGTGTGGCAGCTCTTGCAAAACTTATCTACCTCAGCCCCCATCTTTGGCCAATAAAAGTAGAGTGAGAGCCTTTCCTTGGTCTTCTTGAAACTCACGTGACCAGCCAAAGGAATCTCATGGGCTAGTTGCAAGAACTGTTGTCTGTTTTCCTGAGGTACTACAAGCCGCTTGTAGTCTCCAGGTGCAGACTCAGTCAGTTCACTGTAGAAGAGGCCATCTTCCCAGTCCAACCTATACTTCCCAGGCTCTTGCCCATCAGCCTGAGAAGCTGCCTGATGGTGAAGACCTTCCAGAGTTGGACATTCTCTTTGTCCCTTTACTGAAGTCTGCCCTGTTGGGTCCACCTTCTGCCAGTAAAGACTGCAGTTCAGGATGGTCAACAGGATCCAGGTCTCCAATAAGTTCTTGGCCTTACCTTCTACTAGCTCTTCTTCAGAGTCTAGTGCAACCATACAGGGTTATACCTCCCTCTCAGCCTCAGCTGGAGGTGGAGTTACAGGTGTACCTTTGGACAACCTAGGGGAAGTCTTTGTTGGAAGCACTGGAGTGCTTGCTGCTGGCTGTTTCTTAGAAGTCTTGGGTTGCCCCTTTTCTTCTGTTGATTTTGAGGCTGCAGTAAATTGCTCCAGTGGAGAAGGAGTGATATCTTTCTTCATCATCTCCAGAGAAGAATCTCTCAAGGTTTTCTCTCTTGCAGGTCTGGTTAGCTCCTGTAACCTTTTACTAGGAGGTCTGGGGGGGTGTGACACTACTCCAAGAGTTTTCAGGTCATTTCCAAACAGAACCCTTCCTGGCACCTCACATTGTACACTGACAGGTATCTTCACAGTCATATCATTGCACTGGATGAGAACTGGTAATTGGGGGAGCATCTGCACAGGCCCTCCAGCTAACTTGGTGAGTCATTTGGGTACCTTAGCAACATCCTCTGCCTTGAAAAATGATTCATCCACCACAGTTATGCTGGCCCCAGTGTCCCTAATGGCAGGAGTCTCCTGACCATTCACCTGGACACTGTCCTTATAATACTCTTTAGTATTATCTGGGATAGAATTATACACATCTAAATTCTGTTGTTCCCACAACCCCAGAGACACTAAAGAAACACTGGCTGAGACTCCAATGGGATCATCAGCCAGTAGTGTCATGACCCATAGAACTTGCCCCTTCTGGACTTCCTGGTCCTTATCGCGACGGGTTGTATTCCTTGTTACTCCCAACATGGCCGTGCCAAGTGACTTGCCTCGCACCAGCCTTCACGTCGCACACGGCACTTTCTATAAATTGGCCACGCCCCTGCGGCCCCACGCGTCTCAACGCTATCATTAGTTAGTGACTTGACATGTGTGTGCTGTTCGGCGAATCCACTATTCCTAGTTTCCTGGTTGCTTCTTCCTTCCTTTTACCCCTTCCCTCTAATTCTGCTCCCGGAATCCTCATCCCTAGCGACCGCTACCTTTGTCCTGGACATCCTGGAACTGCGACCTTCCCGGAACTCTGAACGCGCTCTGCAGCCGGACGAGACTCGAGCGAGCCTATACAAGACCCGATCCGTCCACAAGAGGAATCCTCCCGCGGAATAGAGCAAGAAGCGATCCCAGATGAGACGGGGGAGATTTACGACACTTTGAGACGCCAAACGACCGATACTGATACTGCTATGGAGAAAGCAGTCCAGGAACTTATGCGTGGCATGCAAGAACTCACAACTGAAGTACAGAACCTAAAAGCTGAGAATGCTGCGTTAAAACAGCTTGTTTTGTCTCGCAACCCCTCTAACAAGGACAGCGTGTGACTGGGTGGAGTGGTAGACAAATATGATGGCTCAGCAAAATCCTTACGTGGATTCCTGGATACTTTTAAGCCCTATTATTTTTCAACTTCCAGGGCGAAGGTGGGCTTCATAATCTCGCATCTCACAGGGAACGCGTTGACCTGGGCCACTCCCTTAGTCAAGTCAGGAGATGCCCTCCTGGATGATTATGATGGATTCATTCAGGCACTCAAGACTATGTTTGACCGGCCAGAACAGGTTTTTAGTGCTCAGGAACGGTTACTTGATTTCCGACAGGGATCTCAGGATATGCTAACGTACGTTACTAGATTCAAACAACTGGCCAAGGAAGCGGATTGGTCCTCAGAAGAAAGTTTCACTCTATTTCGCAGGGGTCTAAACGAGAATATTAAGGATGAGTTAGCCAGGGTGGCTCGTCCTAGCTCATTCCAGGCTCTTATGGATCTAGCCATGCAAATAGACTTCCGAATCCAGGAAAGAAAGGCTGAAAGAAGAAAGAACAAGATACCCTTTCAAAAGAATTCCCTTGAGACTTCTGTAAAGGCCGATCCTGCCCCAACCCCTGACATGGATCCGGAACCCATGCAAATAGGAGCCTTCCGTGGGCCTATTTCCCCACAAGAAAGGATGAGAAGGCTCCACACAGGCCTTTGCATGTATTGTGCCTCGGATAAACCCCTTGTTAGAGAATGCCCTCTAGCCCCTCCTCGGCGTTCGGGAAACGCCAGCTCCCGATCCTAGATGGAGCGAGGTGTCGGAAGGGAGATGTTTGCTCCACATCAATTCCATCCTTGAACTCTCCTGGACAAAACAATTTGGTGATAGTACAGGCCTTCCTGTCACCCTCCAAGAACAAGACCTATCCCATTCTGGCCTTGGTGGACTGCGGAGCTATGGGAATTTTCATTGATCAAGACCGGGTTGTTAGTCATCATATTCTGTACGAGACACGAAACACCATGCAGCCGGTGGAAGCAATTGACGGAAGACCCCTCTCTTCTGCAGACTAAAGGGATCCAACTTTCCATAAACCATCATCAAGAGCGGATTACATACGACAGCATTAAGTCAGCTCATTACCCCATGGTTTTGGGTATGCCCTGGTTACGAAAGCACAATCCGTATATCAATTGGACAGCAGGATCATTATTCCTGGGCTCAGAGTTCTGTATGTCCCACTGTCTATCCCTGGATCCCTCCTCGACACCTCCTAAAGAACCATCAAGAGACCTAAAAACAGCACTCATGGTTTCCAATATCATACAAGTTCCAGAGGCCTATCAGGGATATGCTGATGTATTTTCTACTGCCATAGTCCAAGCCTTACCCCCTCACAGGCCCGAAGACTGTGCCACAGATACAAATCCCTCAGCTGTAATCCCTTCGGCAGAATGTTCATTCTTTCCGAACCTGAGAAAAAGGCCTTTCGGGAATACCTAGACACCAATCTTGAAAACGGCACCATTAGACCCTCGAAATCTCCATCAGGTGCTTTGTTGTTCTTCGTTCCCAAGAAGGATACCAAGGAACTCAGACCTTGCCTCGACTATCGAGGCTTAAATCAATGCACCCTCAAAGATCGGTACCCACTGCCCCTGATCTCGGATATCCTGGAAGCTGTGAGAGGTGCCGTGATATTCACGAAGTTGGATCTCCGGGGTGCCTACCACTAATCCGTGTCCGGGAAGGAGACAAATGGAAAACAGCCTTTAGAACTATCACAATTAAAGGCAGTCAATCAAATATGGTCACTAACCTGTTCTGATGGCAATCTCCTGGAGCAGCTAGGGAGAATCTCCCGGAGACCCGTGTCTTCCCCAAATCTCGGGGAATTTGAATACCAGAGAGGGAGAGACAGGAGCCCAGGGAAACCCTCTGGGGAAGAAAACCCTGGGTGGTCTTGACGAGTGCTTCTGGGTAGCGATCTCTTCTTTGGCGCAAGGTTTGTAGCAGCAGAAGCGGAGTTCTCTACAGAACAAAGGAGAGAAGGTGAGTATGAGAGTGGATAAAGTGGGATTGTATTCTATTGGAATTAGTCCCCACTTACTGGTGTAACCTTTTCACTGATCTATTCTTTAGGTGGGAGATGGTGACGGGAGAGTGGGCTCCGAAAAGACCTGGAGATTACGGATGAAGCAAAAGGTAAGTGATAGATAGAAATGAAGGGGAAAGAGACGAGTCCTGGTTCTGTAGATAAGGTAACTCACTGTCTTGAGAAAGAAGGCTGGCCCAAGAGGGATTCTGCAAGGGAAGGCGAAACCTGAATGGGAAGAGAATGCTGAGACCGGAGGTTCGGGAAAGGGGTTCTTGCGGGAAGGACGGGAGGTGCTGGAATACTAACTGGGATGAAAGTAGAAAAGAAATTAAGGTAATATCGATGGATATAATCAGGAATCTTTTAGAAAAGCAAATAGCGAACTTACGAAGCGTCGTACTGAGCAGAAGCGACGCACTGAAGGGAAGGTTTCTGGTCTTTTAAAGCAGTCACGTGTTCGTTCGATCGCGTGAGTAAAAGACGTGCAGCAACTAGACTGTTAATCCTCTCGTGCCGGCGATTCCCCGCCATCTTGGAATTCCCGCGAAATGCGGATCTGTATAACGACCAATGCCGTTTAGACTGCCATCGTTGGAAACGTGTAACAGTATGCCCCCTCCTCAGAGGAGGCGATCCCGTCTTACCCGGGTGAAGGCGAAAAAACCGCCGCACCAAACGAGGCGCGTGTACCCCCGAGGCAGGTTCCCAAGTCCTGTCTGCTGGGGAGTAGCCTTTCCAGTCAATCAGGAATTGGAGACGGCCCCGGTGGTACCGGGAGTCACAAATGCCGGCTACCTCATATTCGGTCCCAGAATTAGTCAGAACAGGAGGGGGAACAGGTTTGGAAGATCGATGAAAGCGATCTGGGACTACCAACTTAATTTGTGATAGATGAAAAACTGGATGAATTCGGCTCCATGAAGGAGGTACGGACAACCGGACTGCCAACTCGCCCACCTGCTCTATCACTGTGAAGGGTCCAAAGAATCTGGGGGATAATTTAGAAGGAATTAGATGTTTCGGAAGAAACCTAGATGCCAACCACACTGTCTCCTCTACCGACTGGTGGGGAGGCTCGGCGGTGTTTATCCGCATACTTCTTGGCTTGGTCTTGTGCTGCTTGAAGGGCTAGAAGGGCCTTCTCATGACCCTCCTGGATATCGGCTAGGAGGTGGTCCACTCCGGGAAATCTTGAAGTGATGGAGGAAACGGTAGGGATAAAGGAAGGATGATATCCATAGGAGCAATGAAAGTGGCTTGTATTCAGAGCAGAGTGTTTGGCATTGTTATAGGCAAATTCTGCTAAAGGTAAGAGTTCAGACCAATTATCCTGGGCTGCCGAAACAAAACATTGTAAATAGCACTCCAGGGTCTGGTTCAGGCGCTCTGTCTGCCCGTTGGTTTGGGGATGAAACCCAGAGCTAAGAGCCCTCTTGATTCCGAGAACGCAGCATACTTTCTTCCAAAATAGCGAGGAGTACTGAGGGCCCCTGTCAGAGACAATAACGTCAGGAAGTCCATGTCGAGAGAATATTTCAGAAATGAAAACCTTGGACATTTGGTCTGTTCCAGGTATCTTGATCAGTGGAGTAAAGTGGGCATATTTAGTGAAGTAGTCTATGGTAACCATGATGGTAGTATTGTGTGATGAGGGTGGAAGCTCCACTATGAAGTCCGTAGATATTATTTGCCATGGTCTCTCAGGGATGGGCATATGGGAAGTAGTCCTAAAGGAGGAGCGCATATAGTTTTGGATTGAAGGCATATGCCACAAGCCCTGACATAGTTGATGACATCTGACTGGAGAGTGGGCCACCATAAGTGTTGTTTGATAAGTTTGAGAGTTGTTTGCATACCTCGATGACCGGCTGCTGGGGAGTCATGGCACATTTTGAGCACTTCCAACTGTAGGGCAGATGTGGGAACCAATACCTGTTCTGCGCGGAAGTATAAATCCTGGTCTTTTGTTAGATGATAAGTAACCGCTAGTTCTTCGCATTGTTGTAGGCGCCGAGAGGTTTCATGTCTGAGATTCTGAAGGAAATCCGAGATAATGGAAATGAATCGGGCATGAGGGAACATCTTCTCCGAACAGAATCTAGACATCTGAGGGTTCTTGCGAGACAAAGCTTCTGCTCTTGGGTTTAGTTTCCCAGGTACAAAAGTGAATTCAATATTGTAGGGTAAAAATAAATGGGCCCACCGTGCTTGTCTGCTGTTAGTAGTCTGGGATTGTTGTAGGACTTTGAGGTTCTGATGGTCCGTGCGTACCTCTATTGGAAAGGAAGATCCCAATAGAAGATGTCTCCACTCTTCAAAGGCTCTCTTGATCTCCAAAAGTTCCTTTTCGAGTACAGAATAATGTTCTTCTGACGTGGTGAAAGTCTTGGAGAGATATGCGACCGGTCTTCTCCTTGTTCCGTTCTTTGTAGAAGAACCGCCCCTAATGCCTGATGGGAGGCATCTGTTTCCACAATGAAGGGCCGTGTCTGATCGGGATTCATCAAAATCGAAGCAGAAGTGAACAATCCTTTCAAGGTATCAAAAGCTTGTTGGGCAGGCAAATCCCAATGGAACGTGGCTCCCTTCTTTAGAAGCTTGGTGATTGGCAGGATGGTTTCAGAATAATCAGGGATTAATTTGCGATAAAAATGTGCAAACCCTAAAAAGCGTTGAATCTCTTTAATGGTCGTTGGGGGTGGCCAGTCTACAACGGCTGACACCTCTCTGGGGTCCATGGATATGCCGTGAGCTGAAAAAACAAATCCCAGATAGGGGACTTGAGTTTGATGGAATACACCCTTTTCGGGTTTGCAATATAGCTGGTTAGTTTGTAACCGATCCAGGACAATATTGACATGACGTATGTGATCACTCTTGTTTGCAGAGAATATCAGAATATCATCTAGATAGATAATAACAAAATGCAAAAGAATATCGGAAAACAAATTGTCCATGAATCGTTGGAACACCGCAGGGGCGTGAACTAATCCAAAGGGCATGACTTGGTATTGTAAATGGCCGAAAGAAGTACGAAAAGCTGTCTTCCACTCATCTACTGCTGCAATCCGGATCAAATGATAGGCCCCTCTAAGGTCTAACTTGGTGTACCACGCGGCTCCTCGAACTGCTTCCAAAATGTCCTTGATTAAGGGCATGGGGTATTTGTCAGGGATGGTGATTTTATTAAGTCCCCGATAGTCGATACAAGGACGGAGTTCCTCAGTGTCTTTCTTTGGAATAAAAAATAAAGGAGCCGACAGGCGATTTGGACTCGGTGATCAATCCGTTCAGTAAGTTGGAGTGGAGATAGTCTTTAAGAGCTGTCTTTTCTTTTTGGGACAAAACATACATCCGCCCGAATGGAAGAGGCTGGTCTGGAAGTAAAGAGATATGACAGTCATCCCTGCGGTGTGGCGGTAAAGTTGGAAAGAGAGGACTTGAGAACACCTTGCAAAATTGTTGATGACATTGTGGGATCAGTTGCAGCTGGTTGACATTGGAGACATCTGGAATCTTAGGATTCTCCGAAGGGATCTGCAATCCGACCGCGTTTTGAGATAGGCAATGACTAATGAGGTACTCAGAGCCCAAGAAGAGTGTTCCTGCTGTCCAATTAATGAACGGATTATGAGTACGGAGCCAAGGGACTCCTAAGATCACCGGGAAATGGGCCGCTCTTATCAGGTCGAACACCAGTTGTTCCCGGTGGGAAGCAATCAAGCAGGTCACTGGTTGGGTCTGTTCTAGTATAGGCCCAGAAATTAAAGGATTCCCATCCACGCCTTGGATCGGAGTGGCGCAGGACTTGGCAATCCTCGCTATCCCATTTGTAGCCGCCCATTGATCATTCGAAAAATGTCCAGCGGCACCACAATCAAGCAAGGCTGGAATACCTGGAATTACCCGATCAGGTAGTCGAAGCGTCAAAGAAAGGATTACCATAGAATGGTTGTGATCTGGGGGGTCTAGAGACAACCCTAATCTCTGGGGGGAACTCTTGGAGGGGTCCCTTGCCCTGGTTCCCTCTACGACAGGGACGTGGCGTTTCACGTCAAAATTGGTCGAGGCCTGCGAGGAGGGACAATGGGATAATCAAGCAAAATATGTGACGAGGAACCACAATACATGCACAATCCTAGGGACTTCCTTCGCTCTCTTTCAATACTTGATAACGGTCCTTTCAAAGAGCCGATCTGCATAGGTTCCTCAGTTGTCGTTGGATTATTCATGGAAGGAACTGAATCTGTCTGAGGGCGACAGCCCTTAAATCTCTTCCTTTCATGGCTTCTTTCTTGAACCCGATGATCAATCTGCATAGCGAGGGTAATCATTTCTGCTAGATTAGCAGGTCTGGGAACCATAGCAAGCTCATCCTTCAGTTCTTCCGAGAGGCCTCTGCGAAATAGGGTCACTAGTCCGTCATCCGGCCACCCAGTTTCTGAGGATAGCTGCTTGAACAAGGTGATATAAGACATTAGGTCCTTACTGCCCTGCTTAAGATCTAGAAGTCTCTCTTCTGTGGTAACGGACATTTTTTGACGACTAAACATTGATCTTACACTATTGACAAAGGCTGGATAGGAGTCAAGTATAACATTACCCGATGTGACTAAGGGGGTGGCCCAAGCCAGAGTAGGGCCTGACAAATGGGAAATCAGAAAACCGACCTTGTCTTTATCCGTGGGAAAGAAACGAGATTTAAAAGTGAATTGGATAGTGCAACTGTCTAGGAATTCCTTTAACTTATGTGGGTCCCCATCAAACTTACCCATGCTAAGGGTACTTGGGGGGTTTCCGAAAAGGCTCGATTGACCTGTTGTCTTAATTGGGCATTATCATGCTTAAGGTTTTGCATTTCCAAAGACATGGATTGCATTGCCGACATTAGTTGCTGCATTTGTAGCTCCATGATATAGCCACCAGTCAGGTAAGCCCTACTTCTCTTTTGGGCGTCACTTACTATCATAACTAAAGGCAGTTAATCAAATATGGTCACTAACCTGTTCTGATGGCAATCTCCTGGAGCAGCTAGGGAGAATCTCCCGGAGACCCCTGTCTTCCCCAAATCTCGGTAAATTTGAATACCAGAGAGGGAGAGACAGGAGCCCCAGGGAAACCCTCTGGGGAAGAAAACCCTGGGTGGTCTTGACGAATGCTTCTGGTAGCAATCTCTTCTTTGGCGCAAGGTTTGTAGCAGCAGAAGCGGAGTTCTCTACAGAAGAAAGGAGAGAAGGTGAGTATGAGAGTGGATAAAGTGGGATTGTATTCTATTGGAGGTAGTCCCCACTTACTGGTGTAACCTTTTCACTGATCTATTCTTTAGGTGGGAGATGGTGTCAGGAGAGTGGGCTCCGAAAAGACCTGGAGATTACGGATGAAGCAAAAGGTAAGTGATAGATAGAAATGAAGGGGAAAAAGACGAGTCCTGGTTCTGTAGATAAGGTAACTCACTGTCTTGAGAAAGAAGGCTGGCCCAAGAGGGATTCTGCACGGGAAGGCGAAACCTGAATGGGAAGAGAATGCTGAGACCAGAGGTTCGGGAAAGGGGTTCTTGCGGGAAGGACGGGAGGTGCTGGAATACTTGCTGGGATGAAAGTAGAAAAGAAATTAAGGTAATATCGATGGATATAATCAGGAATCTTTTAGAAAAGCAAATAGCGAACTTACGAAGCGTCGTACTGAGCAGAAGCGACGCACTGAAGGGAAGGTTTCTGGTCTTTTAAAGCAGTCATGTGATCGTTCGATCGCATGAGTGAAAGACGTGCAGCAACTAGACTGTTAATCCTCTCGTGCCGGCGATTCCTCGCCATCTTGGAATTCCCGCGAAGTGTGGATCTGTATAACGACCAATGCCATCTAGACTGCCATCGTTGGAAAGGTGTAACAAGAACACCCTTTGGTCACTATGAATATCTAGTCATGCCCTTTGGACTAGCTAATGCTCCCTCAGTCTTTCAGCGTTTTATGGATAGGGTGTTCTCTGACATGTTGTTCCTCTTCATCATTGTCTATCTGGATGACATATTGATTTTTACTACAACGACTTTGTGAACACAAACTTTTAGCCAAACCCGAAAAATGCTTGTTTCACATTACTTCTGTTCACTACCTAGGATTCATCCTTCGCCCAGAAGGAATTGATATGGACCCTTCAAAGGTAAAGGCCATACTGGCTTGGCCCGTTCCCACATCTGTGAAACAAGTTCAATCCTTCCTGGGGCTCGCCAACTTTTACTGGAAGTTTATTTCTACCTTTTCCGAGATCGTTTAGCCGATCGTTGCTCTCTTGAAGAAAGACACTCCCTTTATCTGGTCTACATCGCAAGATAAAGCATTCCAACGATTGAAGACAGAGTTCACGCAAGCCCCCATCCTGGCCCAACCCGACATAAAACGCCCATTCCTAGTGGAAACGGATGCCTCTAACTACGCCATAGGAGCAGTCTTGAAACCGGAACTAGAGGATAAACTGGAACACCCCATTGCTTACCTTTCACGAACCCTGACTCCCAGCGAGACACACTATTCCGTCCTGGAGAAGGAACTGTTGGCCATCCGCCAAGCCTTCACTGAATGGCGACACCTACTTCTGGGTGCTAAATATCCAGTTCAGGTCCGCACAGACCATCGGAATCTCCAAATTCTACAGTCGTTGGAGTGCAGGAACAGTCGTCAGGCGCGTTGGGCCTACTTCTTTGCCCAGTACCAAATACCAAATCATTCATGTTCCCGGATCACAAAACATGATTGCTGACGCCTTATCTCGACGTCCTGACTACGTAGCCACTGAAGACAAGGCCTATCCTAAGATGTTTCTCCACACTATCTTTGTAGCTCAAGCAGTCAACCTCCTGGAAGAAATCCGAGTGCAAACCCAGTCCTCTGACCTCTGGAAGGATATTCCAAGGAAGAATCCATGGAATCTAAGAGTTAAGGAAGGATATTTATTCAAGGACAATGCACTGGTCATTCCTACGCAGAAATTACAACAAAGGATAATAAACCTCTGCCATGATACCTTTACTCCGGTCATCGTGGTATAACTAACACCCTCCGTTTTATACAAAGACAGTTTTGGTGTCCTGGAATGAAGACCGACGTACAACAGTACATCAAGGCTTGTGCTATCTGCGGTCAAAACAAACATGATAACAAGAGACCGGTGGGTCTGCTACTGCAACCATCGCTGCCAACAAGACCATGGGAAATTATTGCTACAGACTTCATTGTGGAATTACCACCTTCCCAAGGATACACGACCATCATGGTAACCATAGACTTGTTCACTCATATGGCTCATTTACAACTTTGTATAAACTACCATCCTCCTCAGAACTTGCTGGAATCTTCCTGGAGCACATTTTCTGTCTTCATTGACTTCCTTCCAAGATCATATCGGACCAAGGAACTCAATACGTCTCACAATTCTGGAAACATCTGTGTCGTATTCTAGGGATCCAATGCGCTCTCTCATCAGGTTATCACCCACAAACCAATGGAGCCACGGAACGTGTAAATCAAACTCTGGAGCAATATCTTCGTTGTTTTGCCACCAAGGTTCAGGATGACTGGTCTCTCCTCATACCCCTGGCCGAGTTTGCCTACAACAATTCCGATCACTCAGCACTCAAGGTCAGCCCTTTTGTCATGAGGGCAGGACAATGGAAGTGTTGGACACGATGGAAGCGCCATTAAATTCCCCGTCACGGCGCCCTGTGCAGCGTTCTAGCTGTTACGTTCTGTGTGCCTCATATTGGGGTTAGCCACGCCCCTCCTTGCGTTGCAACTGTTTCCTGTTCTTCGCTACACGGTTGCCGTTGGTTCCCGTGCCCTCTGTGTTTTCCTCCCGTCTGACAATTCCCTTTCATAGCGTTGTGGTTTCCTAGCTTTATTGTTCCTCCTTTGGCGTTACCTCTCTCGGTATCTTTTTCTCTATTTGTGTATTTCCTACGTTTCACTGCCTTTACTCGGCTTTTCACTTTCAAGTAACTCCGCCTCCTTCTCTAGGCATTTTCGTATTGCTTTTCCTCCGGGGCTTCGTTACTTTCACCCTACCATTTTCACAGCTCCTTCCAGCTTCTGGGTTTTTTCACTGTGCATACTATCTTTTTTCTCCTCATTAACATTTGGGTGATTTCATCGGGATTATTAGATTTACTCCTTGGTTTCTATTTATTCTTATCTTGCGATATCACGTCTAGTTTCACGGTTTCGGGTTGGTAGTTTCTTCTATCTCTCTTCAGTTTTCATTACTCCCTACCTGCTGCCGATCCTGTATTTGATGGATGGATGAACTTGGTTTCCCCGCCTTCTTCTGTCGGTACTACGCTGAATTTGTCACCTGGCACTTACCGGATTCCCAGCTGCAGAACCTCTTGGCCTTATTTCCTCGCAGCGCTTACAAGAGCACACCTCAGTGATTGTTTTCTTCCCGGAACTGAAAGATCGTTGGACTTCCATTCAGCCCTGTGCACAAACAATCCAGGGGTTTTTTCTGCCACTGGCTTTTTCCCCTAACAGGCTGTGCAGGGAATCCTCCGCCTTGGTTGCTGTTTGCCTTCTTACGCAACCACTGTGGCGAGTTCCCGGAACAGACCGTATCTCTTCTCTAAAAAAAAGACTCCGGACCGGACTACGCCTTCTGCTGAGGCTGAAATATCTTCCTGCGAATCAGACACCGAATCACAGGTGAGCCCCACTCGTGACAGTTTGCAACGCCCAGTTATGGCCACAGCAGAGCAAGTCCAGGAGTTGTTAAATGCGGTACAGAGCCTCTCCCTGGAGATGCAGGGAGTGAAGGCGGAAAATGCTGTGCTCCGACAGCTGGTAACCACCAGAGATGCCCATCTGTCCGACCTACCGCCTTTCTCTCTTTCGGTTGGCAAATTTGATGGAGCACCCAAGAAAGTTAAGGAGTTTTTGGATGCCTGCATAGTCTATTTTACGTTCCGACCAAACACATATGCCTCAGACCGCACTGGGATTTCTCATATCGAACATGATTGGGAATGCCCTAGCTTGGGCTACTCCATTGGTCACGTCCAACAATCCGGTCCTACAAGATTATAACGCCTTCACTAACCTGTTACGACAGTCTTTTGAACGTCAGGAGATCGGCTTCTCGGCGGGTGAAGCTATGTTTGACATCAAGCAAGGATCTACAGACCTAATGTCCTACATCTCGGCATTTAAGAGACTGGCAGCCGAAGTGGGTTGGCCCGAGGTTGTACAATATACTGCGTTCAGAAGAGGTCTGCATGAAGATCTAAAAGATGAGTTGGCAAGGGTTCCTAGACCTGCTACGCTGGCCGAATTATTTTCTCTGGTTCTTCAAATAGACTATCGTATTATGGAACGTAAGACGGAGAAAAGGAAGGGTAGATCCCCGATATCCCCAGTTCCTGGACCCCTATCCTCGGCACCTCAAATTCCCCACCGGGGAGGGGAAGAACCAATGCAAATCAGCACTGCCAGGGGCCCCCTTTCCTCCGTGGAAAGAAACAGAAGAAAAGAAAGAGGCCTTTGCATGTATTGTGCCTCAGACACCCACCTTCTTAGGGGCTGCCCGGAAGTACCCCCACGGCATCGGGGAAACGACAGACCCCGGTTCTAGAAGGAGCCGCTTACCGGGGTGTAGTGAAAGGCTCACCTTGTGCTCAAACTTCAGGAGAAGATCCACATCTTATGGTTTTACAACTCACTCTGCAGTGGAAAGATCAACCTAAAAAGAACGCCCTAGCCCTCATTGACAGCGGAGCAGCTGGTAATTTCCTCGACGTAAACTGGGCCACACAAGAAGGTATCGGCTTGGTGAATAAGGAGGAGAAGCAAAAGGTGGAAGGAGTGGACGGACGCCCCTTGAGTTCTGGACCCATTGTGCAAGCAGCGACCAACATCCAAGTATGTATTTCACATCACAAGGAAACCCTCGAATTCGATGTTATAAGAGCAGCACATTTACCGGTAATTCTAGGGATTCCTTGGTTACGCCGACACAACCCAACGATAAACTGGTCTCTCAACACCATAAGGTTTGATTCTGAGTTTTGTGTCCAACATTGTTGTCTCCATAATCAAACAGAAAGAGTTGCTGTCTCATGCCCTTCAGTGACTTCTGAATCTCTTCAGGTCCGTCATATCCATTCAATATTTCAGGAGTATGCTGACGTATTTGAAGACCGATTACCTAAAGATCTACCCCCACATCGTCCTGAAGACTGTGTCATCGACCTGTTCCGGAGACTTCGGTGCCCTTTGGGCGTATGTTCTCCCTGACCATACCCGAAAAGCAAGCTCTAAGAACCTATTTGGATCAGAACCTACAAAACGGATTGATCCGGCCTTCTAAATCCCCAGCAGGGGCTTCTTTGTTTTTTATCGCCAAGAAGGATACCAGCGAACTGCGTCCCTGTATCGATTATAGAGGACTAAACAAGATCACTGTGAGAGATCGCTACCCAATGCCTTTGATCAAGGACGTACTAGAAGCAGTCGAAGGGGCACGCCTGTTTAGTAAACTAGACTTAAGAGGCGCCTATCACCTCTTAAGGGTAAAGAAAGGGGACGAGTGGAAGACGGCTTTCCGTACCCCTTTTGGACTGTTTGAGTACAGAGTTATGCCGTTTGGTCTAGTCAATGCCCCGGCAGCCTTCCAGAGGTTTATGGACCATCTATTTGGTGACTTATTGTTTGTTTCGGTAATTGTTTACTTGGACGACATTTTGGTTTTTTCTCGTCACCCTCATCAACATCAGGAACATCTTACCGAGGTTATGAAGCGTTTGAGGCGCCATCAACTCTTTGCAAAACCTGAAAAATGTCTTATTGCTGTGTCTTCTGTACCCTATCTAGGATTTATCCTATCCGAACAAGGCATTGAAATGGATCAGAAGAAGGTCACGGCTATTCTCGAATGGCCCTCTCCTTCCACTGTAAAAGAAGTACAAGCCTTCTTGGGTCTCTCCAACTTTTACAGAAGGTTCATTCACAACTTCTCGGAACAAGTACTCCCCATCACCGCTCTCCTGAAAAAAGACGTTCCCTTCAGTTGGAATCACACGGCTGAACAAGCATTTCAAGGATTGAAGAAAGCCTTTTGTTCCGCACCCATTCTGAAACAACCTGATCAAAGAATACCCTTCATCGTTGAAACAGACGCTTCAGCTGGGGCTTTGGGGGCAGTACTCAAACAAGAGCATAACGGGATGGAACACCCTATTGCCTACCTCTCGCGCACACTAAACCCCAGTGAGTACAATTACTCAGTAATTGAGAAAGAGCTGCTGGCCATTAAAAAGGCCTGCTCGGAATGGAGACATCTGCTTCAAGGGTCAAGACACCCATTCGAAATCCGAACAGACCATAGCAATCTCAAGGTATTACAACAAATGGAGTGAAGGAATTCCATACAAGCCCGATGGGCTTATTTCTTTGCTCAATATGATTTTTTCATTACCTACCTTCCGGGTAACAAGAACATATTGGCAGACTGTTTATCTAGAAGTCCTTCTTCTTTCACCAGTCCACCTTTTAAAGGAGAAGGAATGTTCCCAAAAGTTCGATTTGTCCATTCGATTTCAAGGTTTCTTCAGAAAGTCAAAGAAACCTCAGTAGAGGCTCTCAAGCCTCTTCCCAGATGGATAAGAAACAAATTAACCAAGAAAGAAGGAATGTGGTTCCATCTAGGAAGACTCTTTGTACCCGATGTCAATCTACAAGAACGAGTCCTTCATTGGGGTCACACTTCTCGGATCGCAGGGCACAAGGGCTTCGCGGCCACATCAGACCTGATCCGACGGATGTTCTGGTGGCCATCCATGCTCTCTAACATCAAACAATTTGTTAATTCCTGTCCTATCTGTGCTAGAAGTAAGGCAATCCTTTCCAAACCGGCAGGGCTACTACTACAACCCAGACTACCAACTACTCCGTGGTCACATGTCTCCACAGATTTTGTAACTGATCTTCCGTTATCACAAGGATACACTGCAATTATGGTTACTGTTGACAGCTTCAGCAAGATGGGTCATTTCAGCCCTCTGAAAGGAGTACCTTCGGCTCCGGAGATGGCACATGTATTTCTCAGAGACGTAATTAGACTCCATGGTATTCCGACTACCATTCTATCAGATCGAGGCTCACAATTTACATCAACATTCTGGAAAACATTATGTGACCTACTAGGGGTTGAAAAGAGCTCTCACTTCTGGATACCATCCCCAGTCAAATGGACAAACAGAGCGACTCAATGCCACCATGGAGCAGTACCTCCGTTGCTTCGTCAACGATCAACAAGACGACTGGGTGTCACTTCTCCCCTTGGCTGAATTCTCTTATAACAATACAGTACACTCAGCTATTAAGATGTCACCCTTCTTCTGCATTTATGGACAACATCCCCGGTCCTTTCCGCTGGATAAGATCCAACCTTCGAACCTACCAACGGTGGATTCTTTTTTGGAAAACATCCACAAGACCCAAAAGACAGCGGTTAGTAATCTGCAAGAAAGTCGAACCCGAAATAAACACCAGGCCGACCTTCACCGCACCCAAGATCCTAACTGGCAAGTCGGGGATAAGGTCTGGCTCTCTACTAAGTACCTACCCAGATGGACTCATCCATCAAAATTGGCCCCCAAATATCTAGGTCCATATTCTATCACTGCTCGGATTAATCCAGTGGCATTTCGACTAAAACTTCCTCATCAACTCAGCCGAATCCATCCAGTATTTCACTCATCCTTGTTGAAGTCATTTATCCCGGATCTTCACCACCGGAAGAAAAGGTTCCAGATAAAGAGCAGGGAACCTGACCCAGAAGTCTATGAAGTAGACAAGATCCTGGACTCCAGGTATTACAGAGGCAGACTTCAGTACTTGATCCGGTGGAAAGGATACTCTCAGGCTGAAGATTCCTGGGAACCCGTGACCAGTATTTCGGCTCCCAGATGTATACAGCAATTTCATGCCCTTCATCCCGGTAAACCCGGGGTAGGTGCCCCTAGAAGGGGGCATACTGTCATGAGGGCAGGACAATGGAAGTGTTGGACACGATGGAAGCGCCATTAAATTCCCCGTCACGGCGCCCTGTGCAGCGTTCTAGCTGTTACGTTCTGTGTGCCTCATATTGGGGTTAGCCACGCCCCCTCCTTGCGTTGCAACTGTTTCCTGTTCTTCGCTACACGGTTGCCGTTGGTTCCCGTGCCCTCTGTGTTTTCCTCCCGTCTGACAATTCCCTTTCATAGCGTTGTGGTTTCCTAGCTTTATTGTTCCTCCTTTGGCGTTACCTCTCTCGGTATCTTTTTCTCTATTTGTGTATTTCCTTCGTTTCACTGCCTTTACTCGGCTTTTCACTTTCAAGTAACTCCGCCTCCTTCTCTAGGCATTTTCGTATTGCTTTTCCTCCGGGGCTTCGTTACTTTCACCCTACCAATTTTACAGCTCCTTCCAGCTTCTGGGTTTTTTCACTGTGCATACTATCTTTTTTCTCCTCATTAACATTTGGGTGATTTCATCGGGATTATTAGATTTACTCCTTGGTTTCTATTTATTCTTATCTTGCGATATCACGTCTAGTTTCACGGTTTCGGGTTGGTAGTTTCTTCTATCTCTCTCCAGTTTTCATTACTCCCTACCTGCTGCCGATCCTGTATTTGATGGATGGATGAACTTGGTTTCCCCGCCTTCTTCTGTCGGTACTACGCTGAATTTGTCACCTGGCACTTACCGGATTCCCAGCTGCAGAACCTCTTGGCCTTATTTCCTCGCAGCGCTTACAAGAGCACACCTCAGTGATTGTTTTCTTCCCGGAACTGAAAGATCGTTGGACTTCCATTCAGCCCTGTGCACAAACAATCCAGGGGTTTTTTCTGCCACTGGCTTTTTCCCCTAACAGGCTGTGCAGTGAATCCTCCGCCTTGGTTGCTGTTTGCCTTCCTCCGCAACCACTGTGGCGAGTTCCCGGAACAGACCGTATCTCTTCTCTAAAAAAAAGACTCCGGACCGGACTACGCCATCTGCTGAGGCTGAAATATCTTCCTGCGAATCAGACACCGAATCACAGGTGAGCCCCACTCGTGACACCTTTCTACTGCAGTCAAGGTTTTCACCCGTCCGTTTTACTTCTGTTCTTCCACATCCCACTCCAGTACCTACTCTCGACTCATGGATTCAGACTCTCATCAACGTACACAAGGAAGCCAAGGAACAATTGAAAGAGGCCCAAACACGCACTAAGTGTTATGCAGACTCCAAAAGAAGACCAGCGCCTTCTTATTCTGTTGGTGATCAAGTCTGGTTGTCCTCGAAACTATTACCGCGACATCTACGGCCAAACAAATTAGCCCCTCGGTACTATGGACCATTTTCCATAAAGGAAATCATCAATCCTGTCTCATTCCGACTCAAGCTACCTGACTCCTGGAAGAAAATACACCCAGTCTTTCACACTTCCCTATTGAAACCCTACATCCAATCTACCCGAAAATCCTGCAAACCCAGTCCTGTTGTTGTGGACGATCAGCTGGAATACGAAGTGTCCAGAATATGCGATTCCAGGTATAAACGGGGTCGACTTCAATACCTGGTTGAATGGAAGGGATATCCTCCTAGCGAGAAAACCTGGGAACCAGTTTCTAACTTAAATACACCTCGATGGCTTAGAAGATTCCATCTCATACACCCGGGCAAACCTGGTGGAACAGGTCTTCGGAGGAGGCATGCTGTCATGACCCATAGAACTTGCCCCTTCTGGACTTCCTGGTCCTTATCGCGACAGGGGTTGTATTCCTTGTTACTCCCAACATGGCCGTGCCAAGTGACTTGCCTCGCACCAGCCTTCACGTCGCACACGGCACGTTCTATAAATTGGCCACGCCCCGCGTCCCCGCGCATCTCAACACTGTCATTAGGTAGTGACTTGACGTGTGTGTGCTGTCGGGAGAATCCACTATTCCTAGTTTCCTGGTTGCTTCTTCCTTCCTTTTACCCCTTCCCTCTAATTCTGCTCCCGGAATCCTCATCCCTAGCGACCGCTACCTTTTTCCTAGACATCCTGGAACTGCGACCTTCCCGGAACTCTGAACGCACCCTGCAGCCGGACGAGACTCGAGCGAGCCTATACAAGATCCGATCTGTCCACAAGAGGAATCCTCCCGTGGAACAAAGCAAGAAGCGATCCCAGGTGAGACGGGGGGAGATTTACGACAAGTAGTAGAAAGTTTCCACTGGCCATCTGTACTTCCTCCTCTGGAGCGAAGGCCAAGGAGACAGTGTGGACCCCTGAAGGTTTACCCTTACATCTGGGATCCCCTTTCACATGGTCAGGCGAGCTACAAACATAGCATTTACCAAATGCTTTTTGGAATGGTGGCTTGCTCTGACCTCCTTCTGGTTTGGCACCAGAAGGTACACTAGCCTGATTTGGTTTCCCTTGTGGCTTACCCTTATTGTTTTGTTTGGGGCCCTCTTTGGGATTGGAATTATTAGAATTCTCTTTGGAGTCCTTTTTAGGCTGTTTCCCCTCATCCTTTTTCTGAGTTGCCCCAGAGTCCTTGTGAGTAGCCCTGTTGGCAACCCACAAGTCAGCAGCCTTAGCTAGTTTTCTGGAATCTAATTCCTTTGAATCAGCCAAATGCTGTCTGAGCTCAGGAGAGCAGGCATCATAAATTGACTCCAACATCACAAGACTCTTCATTCCCTCATAAGTGTTCACCTTGTAACCCTTAATCCATCCCTCTAAGTTCTTCAAACTTTCAATCCCCCAAGTAGCCCAGGAGTACCATCATGCTTTTTGAGGATCCTAAACCTCTTAAGGTACTGGGAAGGGGCCTTCCCAAATCTAGCTATCAAAGCTAGCTTCACACATTCATAATCCTTCTTATCCACCTCCCCCAACTCCATTACCACATCAGATGCAACAGGGGGGAGCCTAGAGAACAACCAGGGAAGTAACTCATTCCCTGAGATGTCCTGGAGCCCATGATTATACTCAAACATAGCCAACCAATCCAACACATCCAACTTAGGCTCATACATACCCACAATCTTTTTAGGCATCCGGGGTCTTTTGGGACTGGTACTCGTAGAGGATCCGGAGAGAGAAGCATTTTCAACAGACAATTTCTTCATGTCTAGCTCATGCTTGAGCTTCATTTCTCTGAGCCTTAGTTCTTGGTGCCGTTGCTCTGTTTGAGCATTAAGTCTTTTAAACTCCAATTCAAGTTTCATTTTCTCTATTTCAAGACATTGAGGACTTAGTGTGGGACCTGGTAAAGGTCCAGTAGGTACAGCTGGTAGAGCAGACAGAGGCCTAGGGGGGACAGCCACAACAGCCACACCCTCCTCTTCTGACTCTGCCTCAAGATTTTCTATACTTTGATCCATTTCAATATCATCACTGTTATCTACATTCTCTGGGAGAGTGGGTTCCTCTGAACCATCACCCAGACTTTGGTTTGCTAACAATCTTTCTGTTAGCTCCATTTTCTTGCCTTTAGTCAGGAGATTCTTATGCTTACAGAGAACTCTTAAACAATCAGCAGTTTTTGTAGCAAGGGACTCTTGACTATAACTTTCCATAGTTGATAGGTTAGAAAATAAACTTTTTAGTGCTAAGCTTTGTGGTTAGTTGCACTAAGGTATCTATAAGCACACTAAAATGTATACTCAATACAAGTCCCACCGCTGCTGCCAGTGTTAGGCAAAAACCTGTGCAGTTCCCTTGGGGACCACTGCAACAAGTTTAAGACTACAGGTGTAGGCAGTAAACCCAATTGGTAGCAGTCTGTACCACCCAGATTTACCTGGTAGCTGTGGCTGAGCAGCAGACTTCTCTCAAGAAGAGTTAGGCAGTATATAGAGTATACACATTAAGTACAAAAATACAGTAGCACAAGCAAACACTGACCAGAGCTTTGGTATAAAAGTATATAATTATTTATTTAAAAACACACTTGTAAAAGTACACTGGCACTAATATGTCAAGCAAGTTCAAACACAGTCACTAGAAATGTACACACCCCCCTAATTAATAATTTGACAAGTCTAGGTTAGTATACCTCTTATTTAGCAAAACAGAGGTGAGCGTGTAACCATAGATGGCACTCCAATAATGATTTAAAAAGGGAGAGAAAAGGCAGAAATAGGAAAACAGACAATGCCAACACTTTTAAAGAACCACAGCAAGTCAAGAAAGGCAGGGTCTACTGTAGAGCAAAAAGTTCATAGGCCAGGCCCACTCTTGGAGAGAACCAGGCGGAATGTCCCAAGATCACACAGTTGAAGTACACTTTAAAAGTCTTTGCAGATAGTTCAAACAGGAGTTAGATCACTTCAGAAAAGTTAGTTAACAGGTCCGAGGTCACCCCAGGATAGAGAGTCAAGGATTTACGGGACACCTTGAACAGTCTGTTGCAAGGGAGACCAGGTGGGACACAGTATCTGAAATGGTAAGAAAGCTCCAGCAGGGGCAGTTGTTCCTGGCAGCGGGTGCAAGTTGGTGCTTCGTCCAGGGAAAGAGAAGATCTTGACGTGGAGGAAAGCTGGAGGTCGTTGCACTGCCAGGGAAGAAACCAGCCGCAGAGTTCCCCGGTTAAAAGGTACTACCCTTTCATTTGCAGTAGTGGTGAAGCGTGGCTATCCGGCCACCAGGGTGCTTGGCACGGGCGATTCGACCACGAGACGATCCAGGAAGGCGAAAAAGGTGAACTGGTTAACCCCACCAGCTCAAAGGAAGAACACTCTCCTGGAAGAAGATCTTCTCTGTCGTTGGGAAGTGGTGAGTTCGCTTCAGCAGGGCTCCACCGGTGCTGTCGTTGTTGTAGGTCGGCTCAGCTTCTCCCTCTTCGGATTCTTTAGGGCCTGTGGCGACTTCTGAGGTGCCAGTCCCCAAAGCCCTGCTTTTATGCAGAAAACCCCCATTCATCAGTCCTAGCTGTCAATCAAACATGCTAAGTGGTGAGCCGGGCGGCTCACCACTTGGCCAATCACACAAGAGTGCGACTTGAGTTGCCGAGGCAACTCAGTCCAGGGTGCCTATTCCCCCCTCCCACACATCCTGTAGACCCAGACAGAGTGGCACCACTTTTGGAGGCTTCTGTGCAGAAGCCCGCCAAAAGTGGAACAAAGGGCTCGATTTGGGTTGGAGTTACAGAGGCGAACACAAACGCCATTTTAAAACCGAGTCCTGGCAAAAAGACCCAACCGGGGAATAAATATTAAATAAATAACCCAGCGGTATCTTTAACATTGCACCAAAAAAGTGGTGTGTTTAAAATGAATGGGAAAATCCTATAGGAAATATTCCGGTGGAATATTTTGCCTGGTAACCACTGCCACCAGCCAGAAACTCGACAAGGGGGGACTGGACAGTGCCCCCTTGAAAAACAGACCCAGGGGCAATCGAATTACCCCTACCAGTACTTCCACAATATGATGGTTTGTACTGGTTCTGTTCACAATTTAAGACTAGTAAAGTCAATGGTGACTTTACATGCCCTGGGAGACAGTAGTCAGTCCCAGGGTATGGAGTCTACGTTTGGGGGCCACTATGACACCCCTGTGTTACTGCACTGAGGGTGCTGTGTAACACACTTACCAAAAACACCTGAAGCCCTATGGGGTAAAAGACCCCATACCCCATAAAACACATTATAAAGTCAAAGCACATTCTCAAATCATGCCTAAGAGTGGGAGAAAAAGAGTCTCACTCTTAGCAGGAGAAAAAAATAAACCCCAAAAAATCCAGCAAAGCTGCTGGGGGACTCACTAGAATTGGGAAATTAGCCCATACAGAGAATTCTCCCTAACATCAGGAAATTTAACAATGTACTCCAACAAGTCTTTATGTTTTCGTGTGGTCAGAGGGAGATGGGACGTGGCCTTGGTAGTTGCTGTTTTTTCTTGAGTGTATGTCCAGTCAAGATCTTCCATCTTCTGTTTTACTCTCAGCGGATTTGAGATAAAAATGTCCTCCATACATACTATCGATTCAAGAAGAGATTTTATTTCTTTTCCACCCAGGTCTTTAGCATGCGACAGGTTTCTTTAGTGATTCCATCTGCGATCAGTCTGTATACTGGTGCATTCTCTGGCATTAGCATCTTCCTGTACAGTTGCATACTGGTATGTTCTATAATTGCAGCTAAAGACAACATACCGAGTTCCTGATGAATTACCGAAATGGGAGTGGACATAGAGGGCGCTAGAGGGCCAACCAAGATGGCGGCTCCCCTGTAAGCTCTCGGCTACCTCCCACATGAATCCTGTTTAATCGCTGCAATCCTGAGGTGAAATCACCAAATACGCAAGAATTACACTATTCCAGCTCGGCACTTCATCCTTGCTGAAAATCCGGAGCAAATCGGCCTTGCCTTCTGCGAGATATCTGCAGCATGGTACAGGCCGCACAATCACGAACCGCGTGGGCCCCTGGAACACCGGCCCGCCTGGCATCAAACCTCCGAGGACTGGTAGGAGGAGCCTGTCAGGCTGAGAGGTCCTGTGTCCGCGGAAGCTGCTGAACCCCCGACAATCCTCCTGAAATGTAATTCCCAGAACTAGATTTAAATTCAGCTCTGCAAACTACACCCCAAAGGGAAAGGGGGAAGTGGATAACAAAACAACACCAGGCAGACTACGTCAAGGCTAACCAAAGCTGAACCTGCAGAGGATATAAGAAAAGCAGATACAAATCCTTTTATTACTTACTTAACCTTAAGAGTGGGAAAGACTTTAAATCCTTAACTAATAATTAAGAATCATACCTGGTCCTTCTCTTGAAATTTCTTGAGAAGCTTGTAAAGAAGCTGAAAATCACTCTTACTTGAGTCTCTTGAAATTCTCAGCAACTTCTTAATTTGTGCAAACCTGGAAAGTTTTGCTCTTGCCTTTTTTCCAATATTCACTAGTTGTCCAGATAAATAGTCTTTACTTTTTCTTTCTTTTTCTTTCAAACTTTTCTTTTGTTTTTTTAAAAACTTTTTACAATTCAATATAGTTTGTGTATTCTTGAAGAAACACGTGCAAAACACACACGCGGATAATCTCAATTCAGAAGATTTGCATGTTAAAACTTCCTGCATTGAAGAACTTGCGCACTGTAAGAAAAGACCACGCGCAAAAACACACGCGCTTGAAAAAACATGCGAAGCAGAATTCACGCGCAAAAGGAAACTCGCGCAGATAACACGCGCACGCTTGTAAACTCCCCGCAGACGAATATCCGCGCCTATTCACCCGCGCCTTATAACCCATGCGCAATGAGTTCACACGCTGTTGAGTACAAGCATGAAAAAAGCACAAGCGCTTGAAGACACACACGCTGTAGAGTTCACACGCGACAAACAGATCCTCGCGTTTGGAAACACACGCGCTAAGAAAACACACGCGCTAAGAAAACACACGCGCTACGAAAACACACGCGCAATAGAGTTCTCACACGGCTAGCCAATTCTCATGCTAGGAATTACCCACGCTGGAAACACACACGCGCTATGGAGTTCTCACGCAGTGAGCCGATTCTCGCGCTGGAAAACACACACGCTATAGAGTTCTCACGCGGTGAGCCGATTCTTGTGCTAGGAATCACACGCGCTGGAAAACACACGCGCTATAGAGTTCTCACGCGGTGAGCCGATTCTCGCGCTAGGAATCACACGCGCTGGAAAACACACGCGCTATAGAATTCTCACGCGGTGAGCCGATTCTCACGCCAGGAAGCTCACGCGCTAGAAACACACACGCACAAAGGTTCAACAGATAGTTTCGGACCACACGCAGTACGCTTTTCTTTCAAATAGCGTTCAAGCACACTCAGAAAGTTTCACAAGAACATAAATTCAAAGGTAAAACTCCACCAGTTCTCACTTAAATGTCATTAAAATAAACAGAGCTGCAGTTAAAACAAAGTCACTTATCTCCAGAACAATTTCTTAAAGATCTTCAGAGTTTCCTGTCTTCAAAACGAATTCCTGACAGCTGATAGCTTCTCCTGAAACCCCCAAGAAAGTAGACGCTCAACTGCTAACACCTGAAGGATAAAATCCACCAGGCCCAAGTCTTAAGCAGGAGCAGCCACTAAACACGTCCTCTCAGCTGGGGTTTAGATGATGAAAGGCAAAGAGTGACAGTTTAGAATGTTCATTGTTGTTCAGCAGCGTTTACTAACCAATCAAAGCTGTCACTGTGAAACTCCATTTTGCCTTGGGTCAGAACCAGGATTCTGAATCAGGAAGTTAAGGCCAAACCAACTACAATAGAAAACTTCCCACCCACACAAGGCTAATCTAAAAAGGATAATAAAAGAGAAATAATGGGAAAGGAACTTAAATAAAGGAAAATTGCCTGAATAGGGGAAGGAAACCTGACAGAGCCACAGACTCACCCGTGAGACCTGCCGGGTCCAGCAGCAGCGGGGAGGTGCCAGCGGAGGGCAGCACTCCAGGAGTTGGCCCGCTGTGTGCAGTCCTTCACGCCTCGCGGAACCCCGCAGCACAGAGCGGCTCCCTGGCCCCCGCCCAAGCAAAGCCGCAGCCAGCCCGCCTTCCCGAGTGCGCGGAGGAGACGCTCGGGACGGTGGTAGTGCTTCACCGTCCCTATAGAGCAGCTTAAAGGCCCACACTCAGCAGAAAGACGGTGTCTGATCGGACACCAACAGGTGAGAGGCGGGAAGCGCACAAAAGCACACAGAGGCACGCAAAACAAACAAGACAACAAACCAACAACGCTAAGCAGGGCTGGCAAGAAAGGGGACGCCCCGCAGAGGTCTCCGTTCCCCGGGGTACTCCCGCCATTTCAGCTAAGAGACGGACCATAACGGCACTCCACACAGCCCGGTCCCAGCCCCTCCTTGTGCAGCATGCAGCGACAAAAATCTGCCTGTTTAACACCAGAAATCAGCGACACCCCTTGAGGGAAAAGGGAAAAGAACTTGGGGAAAAGAACTTGATCCGTAGACAGATAGCTACTAAACCCCACTAGTCCTCCATGTGAGTTTGTTCCGGCACGACTGCGCTGCGGCCCATCATCTGTGCACGCTTCACTAGCGCCCCACAGGGCACACGCAGCAACCGGGCACAGCTACTCCGTCCCGCCTCACATACAAGACATACAATGCAAAAACTGGGCGCTCCGACCCTGCCACCGACAGCACAGGACGACCAACCGAACGGCACCCACATATCCGCCAAGACCAAGATGGGGAAGTCTGACAAGTCCCAGAGGAAACTCAACTTTGACGCGGGCCCAGCACCCAAAAAGTCCACACCACACCACCGCCCAGTATCCCCAACTAATCCATCGGAGGAAGAACACCTGCAACAACCAGACTTTAGGGAAATCCTAATGGAACTAAAAGCTGGGATAGGCAGCTTGAACTGCAAGATAGACTCGCTCTCGTCCAAGCTGGACCTGCTGCAACACCGCCTCGATAAACGCAGTGACAGGTTAGACTCCGTCAAACAAAGGGTATCAGATCTGGACGACGGCGCATCAGCACTCACCACCCGAGTCTCCACACTTGAGGGCCAAATGAAAACTGTACTGGCCAAAAATGAGGACTTGGAAGGTCGATCCAGACGAAATAATATAAGGATAGTCGGAGTCAGAGAGCAACAACTACCAAACAAAATGGAGGAGCACATCGAGAAACTATGCACTGAGCTACTTGGCCCTGCTGTTCTGTCGCAATTATTCGTGGTGGAAAGAGCCCACAGGATCCCTGCAACAAGACCCGTCCCGGGGACACCTCCCCGCCCGATCATCGCCAAGCTCTTAAGCTATAAGGACAGGGACACGATATTAAGAATGGCAAGAGAAAAGGGCAAACTCCACTTCGATGGGGACGACATTCAGTTTTATCCGGATTTTTCTCCATCAGTCCAAGCCCAAAGGAGATCGTTCATCCATGTTAAACACAGGCTGCGTGCCAACCAAATCACATATTCAATGCTCTTCCCTGCGAGACTACGCATTCAACTTGAGGGAAATACCCACTTCTTCAACTCCCCCGAGGAAGCCACACTGTTCCTCGACAGGCAGGGATGTAAACCCGCAAACCAAATGTCCGGATCTGCAAGCAGAGAAAGAGCGGAGAGAGTCCCGCCTTGATGAACACCCGTGCCACTGATCCAAAGCAAGAAGGAAACAAGCCATCAGGTCAATCTTCGCAAATGGGAGGCTGGGGTCTAAGTCTTGGAAGGCCGCCTGTGCCCCGTGCACAGCACGTTTTGTGTTCTAGTTGGGGGGGTTCCAAACGGACGAGTTGGGGGTTGTCCGTGTAAGGAAAGTTGTTCTAATGTTGTTGTTGTTCAAAGTGCGCGCCATGCTCCACCGCCCAGCCGCAGGCCTCGCCCCGGGCCGCGCCCCCACCCTTCACGTGCCCTCCCGTCCATGCGACCCAGTCGGCCAAAGTGCCGGGACATCACCGAGGAGAAGTCCACCGCTACTCGCTCAAACGGGTTCCATATAAAACATCATCGTGCCAATTCAAAGTAGCAACCTGGAACATTAGAGGGGGCAATATCCCAGCCAAGACACGTAAGATCCTGCAGTTGCTCATACGACACAAGATAGAGGTGGCAATGATTCAAGAGTGTTAAGTAGTCAGCTGGAGACAAACAAGGTTTTCCTTTCACAGAGGTTTATTGCACAACAAATACTGGTCACAGATCAATAATTACAGCCAACTTCTGACGGTTCCTTTCACCTCGTAAGCGCAGGCGTTGTGCCTTGCTCTACTTGCACCTTCCGCTGCTGGGCTTAATTAGTTCCAAAATAACAGCCAGGGGATTACAGGCTTTCACCCTTCAAACCTGTCCGGCGGCCATGAAAACGAAAATAACAAATGGCAATAGTACACACTTCACCCCTCCGAATCCTTCTTCTTCGGCGGCCGTTTCTCTCCACTGGAATGTCATGAGCCTGGGACCAGATACGGCGTCAATCTGTGGGCTTTCAGCTTATTACTAGTAAGACCACTCGTATTCTTGGCTGGTCTCACTCCACTCGGGTGCGGCGTCTCTCGCCACGCTCTGCTCCTGCAAGATAAGACGCCTCCTGAGTCTCTTGGAGTTGCATTTAACCCCTGTCCGGCCCCTCCCCCGTAATCAGCCCCATGTGTTCTCAGCAACGGTTTTAACACACCTGATTCTGATTCCCCACCTCCTCCCTGCTCCGTCCACTGTGGGTTAACCCTGTACTTTGCTTGTGTTCGGGCGGTTCTAACATAAGGAAACCCAGTTCTCCCTTTCCTCTTTTTCCTTTCTTTACCCATCGGTGTGCCTCCCCCCTGATGCAGTATTTCGTGGGGCATTCTGGGGTCTGTAGTATGTCTCTTTTCATTGATGGCCAGCACTTGACGAGCCCCTTCCGCAACCCCCTCCTTTCTCCCAGTATCCAGGGCGGCTGCCACTGCTTCCACCTCACATACTCCCCCCAAGGACCCATGCCGTTCGGGCAGGTCCATGGCACGTGACAAGTAATCAGCCACCATCTGATATTTTCCTGGTTTATGCACAGTCACGAACTGGTAAGGCTGTAGCGTCAAAAACCATCTCAGAACTCTGTGGTTTGAGTCTTTTTGTGTAGCCAACCATTTTAGGGGTGCATGATCGGTAAAAATGGTAATCCGCCTACCGCCTACTCGTATTCTTGGCTGGTCTCCGCAGCCCATTTTATGGCCAGGCATTCTTTCTCCAGCGTTGAGTACGGAATCTCGTGTGGAAGTAACTTCCTACTGATGAAGGCTTTTGGGCAAAGGTTTTGCTCCGTCCCCTGGGACAGCACTGCTCCTAAACCACATCCCGAGGCATCCGCCTGCAAATAAAATTCCTTTGAAAAGTCAGGACAATGGAGAACAGGTTTTGTGGAAATCATCCGGATCAGCGTCTGAACTGCTTGCACTGCCTTCGAGGTGATCTGTAGGGGACGGGTGGTTTTCAGCGCATCTGGAAGCGGTGCAGCTATGGTAGAGAAGTGTGGCAAGAATCTCCTATAATACCCCAGAAACCCCAAGAAGGCTTGAATTTCTTTCCTAGTTTTGGGAGGCCTAAGCTTCAATAGGGCTTGAATCTTGTCCAAAAGGGGGGTTATCACCCCTCCCCTCACTGCATACCCCAAGTATTTGGTTGTGTGTGCTGCCAGTTTAGTCTTTTTTGGGTTAATGTGCAGACCAGCCTCTTTTAATGATTGTATCACTTGGGTCAAATGTGCCAGGTGTTTGTTCCACGTATGGCTGAAGATCACTATGTCATCCAAGTAAGCCGCGGCATATTCTTTGTGTGGTCTCAAGATTTTATCCATTAATGCCTGGAATGTGGCCGGTGCCCCATGCAAACCAAAGGGTAGGACAGTGAACTGAAACAAGGCTTGAGGTGTCGAAAAGGCGGTTTTCTCCTGGTCTGCTTGGTTGAGGGGGATCTGCCAATACCCTTTGGTTAATTCCAGGGTGCTCAGGAATGAGGCTGAACCCAGTTTTTCTATCAGTTCATCAATTCTGGGCATCGGGTAGGCTTCATAGTGGGATATTGTGTTCAACTGTCGAAAGTCCATACTCAACCTGGTAGTACCATCAGGTTTAGGTACTAGGACCACTGGCGAGCACCATGCGCTTTTAGATGGCACAATGGTCCCCAATTCGAGCATGTTATCTATGTCCTAGGCCATTTCCCCACGTTTTGACTCCGGAATTCAGTAAGGCCTGAGCCTTACAATTTTCCCTTCTTCCGTGGGTATAGAGCGGGTAGCCATATGTGTTCTTCCTGGTATTCCTGAAAAAATCTCGGCCACCTGTTTCAAGGTATCCAATAATTCGGTCTTTTGGGATTCACTCAACTGTTCCCCCATTTCCACATCTTGAAGACTACTATGGCTATTAGGGACCATTTGCTCTGAGACTGACATATCTGAGAGTGTTGCACATAATATGTCCGGTGTTCCTTGTTTCCACAGCTTCAGCAAGTTAATGTGATAATTCTGAAATCTATTTTTCCGTTCGGGTTGTTCCACCTCATAGTTTACAGGTCCCAATGTTTTTGTTATCTGATACGGGCCCTTCCACTGAGCCAACATTTTGTTTGTGTGGGTAAGCAGTAAAACCAATACCTTATCCCCTACCTTCAAAGTTCGAGGTCGGCTCCCTTGATCATAATACTTCTCTTGTCTGTCTTGGGCCTTCCCCAGGTTTTCTTGAGCAAAGTCTCTCAGTGTACCTAGATGTTCTTTTAGGTCATTAACATAGTCAGTGAGTGAGGTTTCCCCCTGTTGTTCCCAGGTGTCTTTTAGTAAACCCAGTATGGACTTGGGCTGTCTCCCGAATAACAATTCAAAAGGGGAGTATCCGGTTGAGGATTGCGGGGTATCCCTTAGTACCATCAACACCCAAGGTAGAACCCGATCCCATCCCAACCCTGTGGGGCTGGTGGCTCTTCTTATAATCTGTTTAATAGTTGTGTTATATCGTTCCACCAACCCATCCGTTTGGGGATGGTACACTGAGGTTTTCAAGTGTTGAATTCCTAAGGTCTTACACACCTCCTTCATAACCACTGACATGAAGTTACTCCCCTGGTCTGTCACTATCTCAAGGGGAATTCCCACTCGAGCAAAGAACGGCATAAGCACATCGCATACCTGTCTTGCTGAGATTCCCCTTAAAGGGAAAGCTTCGGGATAGCGAGTGGCATAGTCCACAATCACTAAGAAGAACCGGAACCCTCTACTGGTGGGCTCCAATGGCCCTACAATGTCCATTCCTATTCTCTGGAAGGGTTCCCTAATCAGGGGCATTCTTTGTAGAGGTGCTCTAGCCGGTATATGATGACTAGTTTTTTGACATATGGCACACTCTTGACAATGGGCCTCATCACGACTTTGGCGGTAACCCTTAAATCCGGCGGTAGCGCTATTACCGCCGGATTTAAGGGTCCCCCAAAGCAGGACTTCGGCGGATTTCTCCCCAGCTCTGAGCTGGGGGGAAATCCGCCGAAAATTCGCGCTATTACCGCCGGCGGGAAATCCGCCGGCGGTATTAGCGCGAAATTTCCCCATTGAGCCCAATGGGGAATGGGGCATTCCCGAATGGGCTCAATGGGGAATGGGGATTGACATTACTGCCGAACTCGTGATCCGGCGCTATTAGCGCCGGGGAGTTCGGCGGTAGGGCTAATACCGCCCGCGCTAATAGCGTTACCGTTACCGCCCAAGTCGTGATGAGGCCCAATATCTGGCTATTTCCGCATACACTCCAGGCCAGTAGAAATTCTGCAACACCCTTTTCACCGTCATGTTTTCCGCTAAGTGCCCCCCTGTTGTGTGATCATGGGCCAGTTGAATCAGAGTTTTCCGATATGACTGGGGAACCAGCAATTGCTCCCTCTCCTGATTATCGGAACTTCTGGTCACCCTATATATTAGCCCTTGGTTTTCCTTGAAGTAGGGAGTAGTAACGGGGGTCCCTCTCATTGCTTGGGCTTGCTCCCTGGCCCTTTTTAGGGTTTCATCCAGTCCAGTTTCGGTCCGGAACGAGGGAAGATAGTCTCCCACTCGCCAGTCTATGAGGGCAATTTCCATTCCTTTTCCCCTGTTCTCTTCCATATTCTTTCTCTAGCTTTTTGTGAGTTTCCCCCTTCTTGCTGGTACCCCGATCTCTGTTTTGGCAAATGGAGCTTCCTTTAACCATTTATCAAATTCTGGAATATCTGTCCCTATCAGTACCGGGGCTGGTATGGCCGGAATATTTGCTACTTTAACTGGTATCTCTTGTGCCTGTAGCCCCAACACAATGTCTTTCGTAGGATACCTTTTTACGTCCCCATGCACACATTTAATGTCAATGGTTCTCACCTTTCCTGGGTCTTGCTCACTCACATGCGGTTGTATGGCCGTCTGTCTGCTACCGCTGTCCATCATGGCTTGTTGGGGATGTCCATCCACTGTTACCTCTATCACATAGGGCAGTTTCTTCCGATATCCTGGAGCTTGTAGCGTTCCAATGTCCATTGGTTCTGCCTTGGTTTTCCTGGCACAGAACCGGGCTACATGGCCCCATTCCCCACATTTGAAGCACTGGGGTGCCTGTCCCTTTAGGACACTGGTTCCGTTGTTGGGCTTAGGGTCTGGCCTATTCCTGGGTTCCTGGATTGCTCCCCTGTAATTGCTGCGCATAATAGGAGTTTCGTTGGGGGGCCTCGCTGGTAGTGTTGTGAAGGTGCGGGGTGTTCCGGCTTTTTGATAGGCGGTGGCTACATCTATGGCTTCTGACAGAGTAAGGTGGTGATGTTGCCTTACCCACCTTTGGATGGGACTAGGCAGGGCGTCAATGAATTGCTCCAACATTACCTTTTCCTTAATCTGTCCAATCGTGGCTGTGTTGGGTTGTAGCCATTTTTCCGATAAATCCTGTATGCGGTAGAACAGTTGCCTGGGGCTCTCGCCGGGTTTCAGTTTAGTTTCACGAAACTGGAGCCTATAGGACTCCTCATCCATCCCGAGCCTTTCCAGTACTGATTTCTTGATGTCCACATATGGGGTGTCCCCTGTGGGATTGGCAGCCTGATAGGCTCCCTGCATTACTCCAGTGAGCAGAGGCGCCAAAAAGAAAACCATCTGTTCTGTGGCCATTGTGCTGCTTGGGCTATTCTTTCAAAGTTTACAAAGAAATAACTAGGGTCATCCCCTGCCTGGTATTTTTGAAGTACGGTAGGGAGAATGGCTGGATGTGCCCGTTGGTTAGCCATTGATTCGCCCAGAATCCTCAATACTTCTCTTGCCTGTTCTTGAGCTGCTGTTTGCACTTCTAGAGCCTGTTGTAGGGCCTGCCGGGCCGCCTGTGCTTGATGCCCTTGAACTTGCACCAACTGCTGCAGTTGCTGTTGGCCTTCAACCAGTGCTTTTAACACGGCTTCCATACTGCTGGTGATTTTGCGTTCCTCTGGAATCCCACCGCTGCCACCACTGTTAAGTAGTCAGCTGGAGACAAAAAAGGTTTTCCTTTCACAGCGGTTTATTGCACAACAAATACTGGTCACAGATCAATAATTACAGCCAACTGCTGACGGTTCCTTTCACCTCGTAAGCACAGGTGTTGTGCCTTGCTCTACTTGCACCTTCCGCTGCTAGGCTTAATTAGTTCCAAAATAACAGCCAGGCGATTACAGGCTTTCACCCTTCAAACCTGTCCGCCGGCCATGAAAACGAAAATAACAAATGGCAATAGTACACACTTCACCCCGCGAATCCTTCTTCTTCGGCGGCCGTTTCTCTCCAATGGAATGTCTTGAGCCTGGGACCAGATACGGCGTCAATCTGTGGGCTTTCAGCTTATTACTAGTAAGCCCACTCGTATTCTTGGCTGGTCTCACTTCACTCGGGTGCGGCGTCTCTCGCCACGCTCTGCTCCTGCAAGATAAGACACCTCCTGAGTCTCTTGGAGTTGCATTTAACCCCTGTCCGGCCCCTCCCCGTAATCAGCCCCATGTGTTCTAAGCAACGGTTTTAACACACCTGATTCTGATTCCACACCTCCTCCCTGCTCCGTCCACTGTGGGTTAACCCTGTACTTTGCTTGTGTTCGGGCGGTTCTAACATAAGGAAACCCGGTTCTCCCTTTCCTCTTTTTCCTTTCTTTACCCAGCGGTGTGCCTCCCCCCTGATGCAGTATTTCGTGGGGCATTCTGGGATCTGTAGTCTGTCTCTTTTCATTGATGGCCAGCACTTGACGGGCCCCTTCTGCAACCCCCTCCTTTCTCCCAGTATCCAGGGCGGCTGCCACTGCTTCCACCTCACAAAGAGACCCACCTTCTACCTCAAAATGAACACCTGTGGGCCTGCAATTGGGGATGCCACCGCTACTTCTCTTCTTATTCATCCTACGCCAGGGGAGTCGCAATCCTCATTCACTCTTCGTTTGATCAAAACGGAAAGAGACAACGATGGAAGGGCACTCCTGGTTCAAGGGATTGTGGAGGGAGAGGAGGTGGTTTTCGTCAACTCCTACGCCCCTAACACAGACGGCGCAAACAACTTTGACTGGGTGCTTCCCACCTAGCGCAAGTGTGCAACGCAACCATAATCTGGGGAGGCGACCTGAATATACATCTCGACCCACAGAAAGACAGGTCACAGCCAACAACAGCGAACCCATCCAAGGCCAGCCTACAAGTGCAGGAGATCTGCAAAGCATTCGACCTATCTGATATATGGAGGAACCAGAACTGGGAAATCAGAGACTACACATATCACTCAAGCGTCCATAATTCAAACTCTTGCATCGATTATCTGCTAGTTTCCGCACACAGCAACTGGCAATGGGGCAGCTGCCAAATACTCCCCAAAACCTTCTCGGATCACGCCACGGTAATACTCGAATGCTGCTTACCGACTACCAGACCACGCCCCCCCCCCATGGCGCTTTAAACCCAGATCTCTTGCGGATCAAGTATTTGCCACAGAACTACGCGAGGAAATCAGCACCTTTCTTAAAACTAACCAGGGCACCGTCAACTCCGCCGGGGTGCTGTGCTGTTACATATCGGCCCCGTCCTGCAGTACCTCCCGTTTCTTGTGGCTACATACGGGGGCAAGCACGTTCCAGAACTTCGTTGTGGCTTCGCTATCGGTTGCCATGGCGTCTGGCCATACAGCAGAGAACGTCGCATCAGCTGAGGCGTCCCGTGCATAGAGAATGCGTAAGGAGGCTCCGCCCCCTGCACCATAAAAGCCGAAGGGACTCAGTGGCTTGTTGCTGCTAATTGTGGCGTTACGCTCCTATGGTATCATCCCGTTCCAGTGCCTTAGTTCCTTTCCTCTTGTTATTTGACTTCCTGGTTATTCAACCCACCTTTGTCTACTTGGATTGTCTCTGCCTGTTCCTTCAACCTGATTTTTGAACTCTGTTGCCGACTTCGGATTGTCCTTGGATTGCATTTGTTTTTCCCTCCATTTTGATCAGTGAACCTGTTGCCGAACTCGGATTGTCCCTGGATTTCCACTGTGCTTTCGCCTGTCTGGTGAGATTACTTTTCTTGCCGCTTTACCCATTTTGAACTATCTTTCTATGCGGAGTACCAAGCTGCACATTACAAGACTGCCTCACCAACTTAGTCTGTGTTTGTGTAATTAAGGTAACCCATTCAATTCTCCTGTATTGTTCATTACCTGAAACCATCAGTTTTTCTCATACGTGTGGATTTCTGGAACTATATCATCCTTTTCTACTCCGACCAAGTGCATAGTAGTGACGCTTTCCAGTGTATGCACCATCCTGTCACTAGTGCGACCCTCGTGCCGCCCGGGTATATTCTTCCTTACTAACCTTCCCATTTGTTGTTTTGTACCTGCCGTTGTTTTTCCTTTTAACTGGTACCCATTTTCCCTAGGAATCCCACTTATCAGGTCTGTTGGGGGATTGTATCAGTCATAGTGAGTTTGTGGTTATCATTTGTGCATACTCATAAGAGGTCATTACGACCCAGGCGGTAAGTACACCAACTTTACCACCATGGTGTAAACTATGTTTACACCATTCGAAGAAGCGATTGAATCTGGCATTCTCCCACAAACACTAAGGGAAGCCAACGTAATTCTCCTACACAAAAAAGACAAACCTCCTGAAGAATGTAAATCCTATCGCTCAATATCATTAATCAATCGCGATAATAAAATCCTGGCAAAGATTCTCGCAAATAGACTACTCCCGCTAATGCCTGCACTGGTACTTGCAGATCAGGCGGGATTAGTGCCTGGCTGAAACACTACATTTGGGATACGGAGAATGTTCGGGGTTCCGGCAGCACTCGAACCCGACCAGCAGGCAGTGGCGGTGCTGCTGGATGCCGAAAAGGCATTCGATTCCATCGAGTGGCCCTTCTTGTTGACCGTGCTGCAGCAGCTCGGACTTGGGAAACAGTATATTAAGCTGGTCTTGCTTCTCTATAATCAGCCCCTATCAGCAATCACCCTCAGGTCGACTCTCTCGGCATATATAAATCTCGAAAGGGGCACCAGGCAGGGATGCCCATTATCCGCCATGATATTTGCCCTTGTGATGGAGCCCCTAGCAGCGGGCGTAACGACGGCGTTAACCCTTAACACCTGGGTCGTAATGACCTCCATAGTTTTGGGTTTTCTTGTAGGTTCATCTATTAAGGTCCAACCCCACTTCAACCATTGTCTAGGTACTTAGAGAAATATCTGATTGTCTAAATAACTCCATATTGCCTGATCGCTTCTAATCATACTGTGTTTTCTTTGCAGCATTGGTTATTGGTGGTGTGTGTTCTCCCGCTCTTTTAGGTGATAGACATCTCTGCTGGTTTTTACTCAAACAGCAGAGAGGTATATCGTAGAAAAGAGCCCCTCTTAGAGGAAGCCTGAATCACAGAATTCAGGGGAGCTGGAATCCTGGAGGCTGAACCCGAACCTGTTAAATCCTAACTCCTTCCGCGAGGTCGTCTTACCCAGGCACCAGTCAGCATACGGAGCGGAGAGTAACATGTGGGAATCACTTAAATGCCATGTAAGGGGCGTCTGTCTGGCCAAAGAAAACGGAATTCTGAAACTTTTCAGACGAGATCTAGGGACCAGCGAAACTCACCTGAAAGACCTGGAAAAACAGCAAGCCATTAATGACTCAGACCACATCCAGGCAATGTTGAAAGAAGAACTTCTCAACTTCAGATACCTAGCGGAACGGGAATTAAACTTTTAGGGCCACAATCACAGAATAGGACAATATGGCGAAGGCCAGAAGCCTGGAGCCCTCCTTGCACGTCTCATAGCTGCAGATAGGAGACCAACAAGGGTGGACAGTATCCGATCACCACAGGGAAATATGCTGCACAAAGAAGAAGACATAGTCGAAGTGTTCAGAGCATTCTACCAAGCACTATACAGTGCCAGGCACCCAACAGACACTGAGGCGATTCGGAACTACCTCAACGACACAGAACTATACTGGGTGGAGAGAGAACTCTGTGAGCCACTGAACGATCCCATTACTCTAGATGAGATCCAAGAAGCAATAAAAAGTCTACCGCCATCCAAAATCCCCAGGACCTGATGGGTTAACCGGCGAGTTCTATAAATACTTTGCCCCTCTCATAGCCCCCCTTCTCCTAAATGTCTTCGAAGAAGCGATTGAATCTGGCATTCTCCCACAAACACTAAGGGAAGCCAACGTAATTCTCCTACACAAAAAAGACAAACCTCCTGAAGAATGTAAATCCTATCGCTCAATATCATTAATCAATCGCGATAATAAAATCCTGGCAAAGATTCTCGCAAATAGACTACTCCCGCTAATGCCTGCACTGGTACTTGCAGATCAGACGGGATTAGTGCCTGGCTGAAACACTACATTTGGGATACGGAGAATGTTCGGAGTTCCGGCAGCACTCGAACCCGACCAGCAGGCAGTGGCGGTGCTGCTGGATGCCGAAAAGGCATTCGATTCCATCGAGTGGCCCTTCTTGTTGGCCGTGCTGCAGCAGCTTGGACTTGGGAAACAGTATATTAAGCTGGTCTCGCTTCTCTATAATCAGCCCCTATCAGCAATCACCCTCAGGTCGACTCTCTCGGCATATATAAATCTCGAAAGGGGCACCAGGCAGGGATGCCCATTGTCCACCATGATATTTGCCCTTGTGATGGAGCCCCTAGCAGCGGGCCTCAGAGAACGCCAAATTCAGAGAGGGCTCAAAATAGGACCTCAGTGTTTGATAATATCCCTCTATGCCGACGACATAGTCCTGTACATGCAAAGCCCCATCAAAAACCTCAACCCGATTATGCGTGATATAATAAAGTTTGGGTTGGTATCAGGGTTGAAAATCAATCAATCTAAATCAATCGTATTTCCCTTAAATACAAAGACCAGAACATTTAAAGATGATTTCAACTTTCATTGGGAAAAAGCTCACATCCGATACCTAGGAATCCTGATGTCCCTGAACCACCACGACATATTCAAAGACAACTACGAAAGCACACTGAGAACACTAAGGGAAAAGGTGAACAGGTGGAAAACTCTCCCGCTCACCCTCTGGGGAAGAGCCTCATTGGTAAAAATGGTATTTCTTCCCAAACTCCTGTATCTATTTTCCAACATCCCTATCCTATTGACACAGCACTTCCTGGGAAATCTGAGAAGTCTGGTTCTAGACCTCATTTGGGCGGGTAAACCCGTAAGGGTGGCATACACGTCCCTCGTGCTCCCTGTCACCAAGGGCGGCCTAGCACTACCCGATTTGGAACGGTACTACTGGGCAGCACAAGCCCAGTTCCTTAGTCACTGGTATGAGCCCGAGTTCGTAAGACCACACGTACAGGTCGAAACGGGCATTGGCCTCGCCCACTTGCTGAGGGCCGTGATCATCTGTAAACAGGCCGTGCCACATACGACACTGAACATAGTGCAATCTACATACACAATATGGTGGAAAATGTCCCAAAAGTATAAGATACAGTTCAGATATTCGCCTCTACTCTCCGTTAAATTCATCCCCGGGGTCCCACTCACTGCTGAGAAAGTGTTCCTAAACTGGGCAGACAAATGCAAAATAAGCACACTAGGCGACCTTTTCATACAAGATACCTTCATAACACCCCAGCAAGCGAAGGAGAAAGGTAGCACCACCTCCCTTGATATTTTTATATACTTCAGAGTTCTTTATACCCTACAAGACCTCATTCCATCGTTCCCACAAAAACCACCCACTTGGCAGCTATTGCACGGAGCAATTTAGGCACAAGGGGAGGGCAAATTGGTCTCATCTATCTACAAAGCCCTGCTCACGGACACACTACCATCAAACCCCAAAACAAAAGCAAGGTGGGAAACTTCGCTACAAATGCCCATCCCAGACGAAGACTGGGATTACATGCCACAACAGACCCAAAAAGTGGCACTTAACTCACGCTTCAAACAAATTAATTTCAACTTTCTGCACCAAACATATTACACCCCAAAAAACAGAGAAACAGACATCACCCTGAGTCGAACGCATCTTGCGACAGATGTGGGACACCTGATGCAGATTTTCTGCACCTGGCATGGAGCTGCCCGACGGTGGGCAAATTCTGGTCAGATGTACTTGGTGAAACCGAAGCAATAATCGGCGAGGGGGTGGAGCACACCGCAATGGTGGCACTCCTAGGGTTGACGAAATCCTTATCATCGCCAGTTAGAAAACTAGCAAGCGTGCTATTGGTACTAGCACGTAGAAGAACAGCCACGGCGTGGGGACGAGGTGCACCCCCCACACTAGCGAACTGAGGGAAAGACATTGGCCCTCATTACGACCCTGGCGTTAAGGGATTACCGGTACCGGTAAGGGTACCGGTACCGGTAATCCCTTAACGCCTGATTACGAGGTCCCTTTGCGGGTCCCGACCTTAACGGCTGGTCTGTACCAGCTGTTAAGGTAAGGACCCGCAAAGGGACCTTGAAGGTGATTACGGTACCGCATTTTGCGGTACCGTAATTACCGCCTTCCCCATTCTCATTGAGCCCTATGCAGCAAAAATTGGAATGGGGAAGGGCCAATAGTAAATGGGGAATTACCGTCCCGCCAACCTTGGAATGGGGCGGTAATTCTCCATGTCACAATGGCGGATCCGGTAAATTACCGGCGTTAACCATGGCGCTAATAGCGCCATTGGTTAACGCCAAGGTCGTAATGAGGGCCATTCTCTATTGCCAAGAAACAGAAACGGAATTCATAAAGACACTGCCCCTCCATGCGAGGCCTCGGACATCTGGGGCCCGTATATTTCATACCTCCTTTCCAACACCATTCCCACTGAGTCACCTGCTCAGTCGCCACAAACTGCACCCTAGAAAATCAAAACGAAATAGAAGCTTGCTGCATAATGGCACTGTCGGAGTGAAGTGTACATGTCGGAGGGTGCACGGGGTGGGGGGACTGACGCAGGGTGGGACAACGGCGGCAAGTTTGCAGCTCACTGTTTGGGCTTGTTTATATGCATGTTTTACCAAAATGCAAAAATAAAGTTTTAAAAAAAAATGAAATGGGAGTTGACCTTGGCAGATTAAGCACGGAACGCCAAAGAAAGCCTTCTAATTTAGGCCATAGTGTTGAAGGAATGGCAGGATCACTTTAGATTTATAGTATTGGAGAGCGGGAATCAATGAGAACCTGCCATATTTTCTATCGATTGCTCGAGTGTGAGCCGTTAGGTTACGGACTTTGCTCCAGAGGGCTGTTTGCATTCCGGAATCAACTGTTGAGCAGTCTATTGTTACACCCAGGTATTTGAAAAGAGGCACTTGTTCCACTTTGGTCCCGTCCACGAACCAGCTGTGTTTCGAGCTTCTCTTTGGTGCTTTCTCCAGAACCAGAATTTTAGTCTTGCCTTTGTTTATTTCTAGGTTGTTTTGCTCAATGTAGTGGACCAAGTTGTTGAGTTGTCTTTGAAATCCAACTGAAGTTTGGTCCAGCAAAATAAGGTTGTCGGCATAGAGTAGCATGGAGACTGCTGAATTCCCGATTTTTGGGGGAAAGACCCGGACCGTTGAAGCTGTTTCTTGGTAATCACCTAGGAACGCGAGAAACAGGGCGGGAGCATGCGGGCAACCCTGTTTTACTCCTCGGTACAATGCAATTTCCGCTGAGAGGCGGCCCTGCCGGTTGAGTCTCACTCTCATTTTTGTGTCTGAGTGTAGGGTGACAAGGGGACTCAGGATGGATGGAGGACACTTCCACTTCAAGAGTTTCTTCCACAGCTTCTCTTGATCTACCAGATCGAAAGCCTGAGTGAGGTTGATGAAGGCTAAGAAGACTTTTGGGGCAACATACCTGATCTTATTCTTGATAATGTTCAGAAGCATTATGTTGACAGAGGTGTTCATGTTTTTTAGGAACCCTGTTTGGAGAGGATCCATGCAGGGCGAACACTTAGCCTAAGCTTGAAATCTTTCAAGAAGCAGGGAGGCAAAAATCTTTCCGATGATATCGAGGAGGGCTATCGGGCGATAGTTGGTTGGATCTTCTCTAGCGCCCTTCTTGAAAATAGGTACAACCACTGCTGTCGTCCAAGATGTTGGGATTGATTTTGCGTCTTTACATCGGGTAAATATCTGGCTGATAAACTTTGCCCACTCCTCTGGATGGTGTTTCAAGTCTATGTTTGTCAGGCCACCTGGACCAGGTGCTCTAGATGATTTCAGCTTGTTGATGGTTCTTAAGATATCGTCTTTATCGGTCAGGTCTTCCCATCCGATGGTATTGCTTTTGATCACGGTTTGATTGGAATCACCTGGGGATTTGAAGAGCGCCGAAAAATAGGTTACCCATTTTGATTCACTTACAGAGTTTGTGAGCTCCTCATTGATCTGGGAGGCAGACGATTGAATAAGAGACCAGAACTCTCTAGTTTTCTTACTGCTCAGAGTTTTGAGCATAACTTCGGAGTCCTGTTGATAGAGCATCGCACGATAACCCCTAAGCCATGATTTGTAGATTCTAGTCTCTGCTGCTAGGGCCGCTCTTGCTACCCACATGTTTTGTTTCATTGCAGCTCTTTGGCGCTTTCTTAAGTAACGTCTTTTATCCATTAGCACTTTGCTGTAGCCATTTTTTCTGGAGGGGCGGCTTTGGATCTTGAGCTATTGACAACTCTGTACTTAAGCAAAAGAGGTTGGCAGTTGCGAAGGACTGGCGGCCCTCCTTGATCTGGCTGGGATACTTGCCGACTGTACTTTCTAGATATAACAAGTATTCCCGAAGCCGAGAGTCTTAGTCAGGATTGTTGCTGATTTGGCTCAACGTTCAGTGTCCAGGATGGGTTCTGGCAGTGGCAAGCACTCCAGGTCATCGATAGTAGATTATGATCGCTGGCTGCGGTTCTTTGAACTGTAAAGTTCGAAATTAGGGGTAGCATGGTGTGCAAAACAAAAATATAATCCAAAATTGCGAAAGAAGTATCTCTTTCCCACGTAAGGATTAGCAGCCCGTTGTCCACGATTGTGGCAGTGTTGTACAAGTTTTGCGAGTTCATCAGTTCTAGCCATGCTGCACCACGCTCTTCGGATCCTGATCTTTTGTCGATTGGTTCAGTGGACGTTGTGTAGGATGGACACTTGGCGTTCAAATCCCCGCAAATGATTATGTTCAGTGTTTGGTAATCAATGAGGAGCTCGTCGATCACTTCTGCAACTGAAGTACAGAAGCTATCATTAGTGGTTCTCTGAGGGTTCCAATAGAGCGTCATGATTGCTAATTGAGTCCTTTCCGGCTTCAAGTTTGGGGCTTTACAGTATTCCCAAGTAAGGAGAACAACCAGATGGCCATAAGCTTCCGATATTTTCTTTTTAATGTTGACGCCGGAATCGGCACGTACAGCCAGAAGAAGCCCCAATGAGGGACGACCAAACAGACCTTTGGTGGCAGGGGAGATGATCACTGTGTAGCCCTCAAGTGCCAGTATATCCGCCAGCCACGTCTCTTGTAGACAAAGTATGTCAAAGTCTGCAAGGTTTGTGCCACCTGGTTGAGTGAGGTGGCGGTGGCCTCTGGTGTTCCAAGATCCCATTATCACAGAGGAGTGGCTGACCTGAACAGTGGTATTCAAAGTTTTCATCAGTGGTTGCTATTTGCTGGCTTTTTAAGTCTTTATTATGTGTGCTTGCCACACAGTGATCTTCAACTTGTGTGGACCCAGCTTTCCGCCTAAAAACATAATACCTCTCAATATCAAACTCCTCCATGGAATATGAAAGAAGCCTGTCAAACACAAGCATGTCCACATGACCGATTCCATCCTGTTTTTATTTTATATTCAAATATATTTTATTACCTTTTGAGAAACCGTTCATTCCTTAATGGAATTGGGCATGTTGGCATCCCAACACAAATTCCTGATTCTGCATCATGTGTAGTGAAGTTTTTTCAGATTTCCCTCGAAAGCATTTCTGCACCGGAACAGCAAAGGTGCCACAGTAAGCCACAGGGATGTTAACTCCTAGATCATTGTTGTATAGCCACCCGTGCCTCGGATGGCTCACATGCATACATGCGCACATGCATACATTCAGAGAGACACGGGACGCGATGCTGCCTGCTACGCGTCCCGGCGGCAACTGCCCGCACGAGCGCGGTTTATTAACCTGCGCATGCGCTGGTCCCAAACGAGGCTCGCGCATGCGCTACAACTAACTGGGACGTCACATCCCTTATTTTTTCCATCAACAAAACAGTTCAACAACATGGTGCGCTAACAACGCAAAACCGCTAAATTACACACTGGATACTTCCATCATTGGGGACCACCCTTGGAGACATCTGCTCAGTCCCCGGAGTCCAGGACATAATCCTTGAGGTGAGCCGGCAGTCTCCGGTCTCTCCGCACGGGGTACCTCGAGGTGCTTGGCACAGTCCCACGGTTACTGACGTCCGGGGGGGCGATGTCCCTGGTGGGATCCTCGACTGGGGCCTCGGGGATAGTGTCCTGGTGTGGCCTTTCCTCTAGACCTGTGGCCCCCGGTGAGGTGTCCACTTTTTTGAAGAAAGACCTATTGCGGGTGACAGTGCTGCGGTCACAGGCCGCTGTCACCATAGTTCCTTCCACGTGGGTGACCTTCCACGGGCGAGGCTCGTAGGGTAGAGACAGTTTGCCCTCGGGGTGTCGGTTCCGAACCAACACAGTCACCGACACACACCTCGGTGTCGTGCAGTCCCCGTCTCTCGCTCTCCTTCTGATTGCGCGCGGCACGCTCCTCTCAGACTTTGTCATTGTCTATGACAGCGGGCCTCCTGCCCTCCACTTCTGGTATCATTCCCCGAGGGCAGCGCCTGAACAGCGCCTCCGCAGGGGCAACCCCCGTCGATTGGTGAGGCGTGGTGCGATATTCTCGCAGAAACTCCACGAGCTTTTTCAGAAGGTCCTCACCCCCACTGGCGGAAATCCTCAGTACCTTATTCAAGGTACGCATCATCCTTTCAGCCTCTCCGTTCGCTCGAGGCCACAGCGGGGATACCCTGCGGTGACGGATCCCCCTCTGTTGGAGATACTGGGCAAACTGGCTGCCGGTAAACGGCGGTCCATTGTCCGAGCAAAGTATCTCTGGGAATCCATGTGCCGCAAACATTTTGTCTAGGGCCTTCGTGGTAAACTCTGTCGCGGTGGACTCCACTACCTCCACCTCCGGATACCTCGACCACTGATCCACCGCCACCAGAAGATACATGCCTCGACCCGTCGATCCAAAGTCCACGTGGACGGTTCCCCACAGCTTCTCACTCCGTTCCATCGAACTGATAGGTGGGGCCTTGTCTCCTGGGTTGGCTGCCTGACACGACAAGCACTTTCTCACAAAGCTCTTCACCATCCCCTCCAAATCAGGAAACCAGACCTTGGGCCGAAGTCTCGCCTTGGTCTTAACGACCCCTTGATGCCCGATATGCGCCAGCTCCTAAACGCGCCCCCTTAACGCCTGCGGGATCACGATCTGCCTCCCTCTTAGGATCAAACCATCATCTGAGACCGACAGTTTGTCCCGCACCTTCCAGAGTGCCTGCAGGTCCTTTTGGGCAACGGACTGTCGCCTTGAATTGTTGCGCAGTACCTCTCTCCAGTTGCCAGTTCTCACAGCCGCCTTGATGATGCCGAACACCTCGTCCTTGGATGACTCCGTCGCTATAGCCAGCTTCGACAGGGCCACCAGTAGCGCTCCATCCACCACGTGACAGAGCAAACCTTGGCAGTCGGACACACCACTGTCCTTGTCCGTATTCTCTGTGTTGGGGTGTCGTGAGAGATAGTCCGCTGTGTTGTTGGTTCCCGGCCTGTAAATTAGTCGAACCACATACTCCATTAGGGCTAACATCCACCTCTCGATCCTGGGCGGCGGCTTCGAAGACACCCCCGCCAATATGGGCAGCAGCGGCTTGTGGTCCGTCACCACTACGACAGGCTTGCCCAGGATGTACAGTCGAAAATGGTGACAGCCCCACAGAATTGCTAGCGCCTCCCTTTCAATTTGCGAATATCGCATTTCGGTGTTGGAGAGAGCCTTGCTCGCGTACGCGATGGGACGCATGTCCCCCCTTTCATCAGGCTGCAATAGTACTGCCCCAACACCCACGGGGCTGGCATCCACAACAATTTCCGATTCCACGGAGGGGTTAAAGTATGCCATGGTGTCCCCATCGGACAGAGCATTCTTGAGGGCCTGAAATGCCTCCTGTTCCTTTCTCTCCCACCTCCACACGGAGTCGTTCCCGGTCAGCGCCCTGAGGGGTTCAGACAAGGAAGCCAAACCCTTGATGAAGCGCCCACAGTAATTCACCATCCCCAAGAAGCTCCTTACCCCCGTGGGGGATGATGGTGCCGCGGCTTCTCGAATGTCTCTGATCTTAGCTGGATCCGGTGACACTCCAGCGGCGTGAAAAATAAATCCAAAGAACCCTATCCGGTCTTTAAAGAATTCACACTTTTGACGGTGTAGGGTAAGTCCCAGATCACTCAACCTTTTCAGCGTGCTCTCGAGCCTCTTCATGTGTTCGGCTTCCGAGTCGGCAAACACCAAAATGTCGTCACTCATATTCAAGACGCGTTTGAGGCCTGCCAGCGCCCCCCTAATAGTGTTCTGGAAGACTTCGGCGGCCGATGAAATGCCGAAGCTCAGGCGCTTGAATTGATACAGGCCATCGTGTGTGGTGAAGGTCATGATGAATCTAGAGTCTGGTTGGAGCTCCAGCTGGTGATAACCCGCCCTAGATCCAATTTCGAAAAAACTTTCGCCCCCTGCAACTCCCCAATGATATCATCGAGGGTCGGCGTTAAGTGTCTCTCTCTCTTAATCGCGGCGTTGGGGAGACGCATATCCACACAAATTCTCACTGCCCCAGGCTGTTTCGGTTTGGGCGCCACCACAATGGGCGAGACCCAGGGCGTCGGTCCTTCCACTCTCTCGATAATGTCCATACTGACAAGCGACCGGAGCTCTTCTTCCACTTTCTCTCGCAGATGAAACGGAATACGCCTGTGCTTGAGAGCTGTTGGTCTGATCGTGTCATCAATGTGCAGACGAACCGGGGGTGCCTTCAACTTCCCAACTCCTTCGAAAATGCCCGCAAACCTGTCCAGCAGTGTCTCGATATCCACCTGATAGACCTCTAATGCAAAGTGAACCAGGTTCAGGGCTTCGGACGCCACGCAGCTGAGTAGAGAGTGTGGACTCACATCAGTAACGAAGAACCGGGCCTTTATGGTCTTTCTGCCCCTGGATACAGGCGCTACGAACACACCCTTGATGGGGAGCGGAGTGTCTCCCCCAAACGTGAAAATCCTCGCCGTCGAAATGTCCAGCGCGGGAGGGCCAGGAATCTTCTGGTAATGTTCCGAGGCCAGCACGCATACTGAGGCCTCTGTGTCAATTAGCACTTGTGTCGGCACCCCTTGAATGTTCATGACACATTTGGGCTGTCTTTTACTCTTCGCCCCAGTAGCGATACTCAAGATGAAAAATACTTTGTCTTCCTCCTCTTCTTCCTCTTCAGCTAGCTGAAGTCTCTGCATTTCTTGCTCCAAAGCCGCAATGCTGCTCTGCCTTCTCGAAACGACTCCATGTACCCTGGCCGAGCCCCTCTGTATTGGCACGGGAGCTGGGGCACGACACATACGGGCGTAGTGTCCTGGTTCGTTGCACCGGCCACATGACCTCGATTTGGCCGGACACTCCCCAGAATGGGGCAAATCATATCCGCAGTACAGGCAGATCGAACCAGACCCTGTCGGGGGATGAGTTTCCTGTCGTTTCTGACCCCACTTGTCTTTCGACGCAATCTGTTTACTGATAGCAAATGCCTCTTCCGATTTCCCAGGGCGCACTGCTGCCTCCATCTTGGCACCTCTCGACTCCGCCAGTTCATAGGTTCTGCCACTGTCTAGGATTTGTTGCAGAGTCCAGCCCGGTTCCCTCAACACTTGCCTTCGTAGTTTTCCTGAGTTACACCCTTGAAGTACTTGATTCCTGATCATCGACTCCTCATTGTCCCATCGGCACGTGGTGGCCATGAGCCGCAGTCGAGCGCAAAACTGATCCAGTGACTCCTCCTTCCGCTGTTTTTCGCCACAGAAGAGAAACCTCTCAAAGTCGACGTTGGAGAGTGGCATAAAGTGATTTTCCAGAGCAGTTTTGATGGCATCATAGGTCACTACCTGCAGGTTCAGGGATTCATATAAGCGTATGACATCTAGGCCTGCCGAGTACAAAAGAGTGGCCCTCTTCGCGTCATCATTGGTTATCCCAGTCGCTGCAAAGTACATATCAAGTTTTTTTATCCATAGCAACCATCTTGGGCCCAACTACGAAGGGGGACCGGACACATCAAACTCCTGCATGGGTAACAACGACCCCGGTTGTGCTTTCACCACCACCGTCGCCTCTTCCGCCTCTCTGTCACTTTCCGCCATGTCTACAGGTCGCACAGGTGCCTCCTTATGGCTCAGAGGCCGCAAACCTGACTTGGGTGGGCAGCGTACGTACCTCCCGTTACTGTAGGGTGGAATTCAGCATGTCATTGCTCTCCTCCAGCTTTGTGTGTCTTCCTTGTTGCCAGCTGAGCTGTCCTGCCACCTTTTGTTCGGTAGCTCTGTGATGTTGGCCGTCCTCTGGGCTGTAGAGGACTGCCAGAGTTCCAAAAATTCTGTGAATGTGGTATGAGCAGCGCACAAGCACCTTTTCAGGCCGCTACTGCTGCATACCAGATGCTAGGGTACCATGGACTTGTTCCCGCCGGGTCCGTGACTCACCACCGTGTAGCGTCGCCGATGTAAAACACACCGTGTTCATCAAGCGAACGTTGCGATGGTATCCCGCCTCGTCGCCAGTTGTTGTATAGCAACCCGTGCCTCGGATGGTTCACATGGATACATGCGCACACGCATACATTCTGAGAGACACGGGACGCGATGCTGCCTGCTACGCGTCCCCGTGGCAACTGCCCGCACGAGCGCGGTTTATTAACCTGCGCATGCGCTGGTCCCAAACGAGGCTCGCGCATGCGCCACAACTAACTGGGACGTCACAATCATGACTTAAATAAGAGTTAACTTCCCCGTGTTATTGTAGTGCTTCTTCACATCCCTGCTGTGGCACTGACAGTGGCCCCTGCTGCTAATGGAACTTAACAGCAGGGGTCGCTGCGCCGCAGCAGGGATTGGATTGAAGAGTGTTGACTGCCGGGGAAGTGATTCTGCTTGTTACGGTTTTTGCCCGCTTACCCCTCTTAACCACTTATTCAGTTCACTAAATCAGTGAACTGAATAAGCATAACAAAAAACGGTTAACAGGGGAAATAAGCGGACAAAAACCGCGACAAGCGACCAGCAAAAACTATAAGCGACTTCGGGCAAAAAGAAGCCCAAAGTCACTTGTAATAAGCGGACTGGCAACACTGCGCACAGCTTGCTGCGTGAGACCACCCACTTTAATAACACTGCGTGCGACGGCTTAAAGCCGCCGTCGCACGCTCATGTGACAACATCACATTCCTCCTTTTTCATGGGAAACAAGTCAAACCTTTTCTCTGTATAAAACAGTTTAACTTAACTAGTGAAACATTTCCAAAATTACATTTGAAAACTTGTCCTACCCAACGTGGGCAACATGTTCTGACCTGGCCTCAGGCAGGGCCTTATCTCCTTACTTTTCACCAATGCATTTCCCTGAATGCCCACCCTCTTCATTTCTCCTACCCACCAACTTCGCTACTCGCCCATTATATAGTCCTCAAATCTGCACATCTGACCTCCACGACTGGGATATTGGCCTCCACCGCCCCCTCCCCTTGCATGTTCACTTACCCGGGTTGGGGTTGGCACATCACACTCCTGAGTGTCACCTGGTACCTCACCACACTGGGCTTCTGCTTGAGAGCATCCCGTTTTCCACGCCCAGTGTTTACATGTCTTCTCCCACTTTTCAGAAAAAACAGGAATTCTCTGTTACCGTCCCTTTTTGATGAGCTGCCGTCACCATAGAATCTTTGACCTGGATCATCTCCATCGGCCAGGGTTCGTATGTGAGTGCCAGTTTCCTCTTCCGGATGTCTGTTTTTGACCAGTACAGTGTTTCCTATTGCCAAGTCTGGTGGTTTCAGGTGTCTCCGTAGGTTCTCTTTTCCGTTGTGTACTCTCCCGTCTTCAATTTTTTTTTGTCATCGATGGTACCAGGGGATCCATTTCCCGGATGAGACCTCTGGGACATTGTTGGAAGAGCTATTCAGCTGGTACCACATCTGTGGAACTGTGGGGCGTGGATCGGTATTCTCGCAGGAACTGGTATAATGTCCTCTTGAACGAGTTGCCTTGCTCTTGGGCGATGCTGAACACCTTATTCAAAGTTTGCATAAAGCGTTCGGCCTCCCCATTGGCACATGGCCAGACCAGCGTTATCTGCCGGTGGGTGATTCCGCACTCTTCCAAGAATTCTGCAAAGCACTCTCCCTGAAACGGGGGCCGTTGTCTGAGCATATGATTCTGGGTAGCCATGTGCTGCAAATATATTTTCCATCACTTGCGCTACTTTTTCAAAAGCCGTGGACTGGGGGGGGGGCGTGGCCAAGATGGCGGGCTGAGTGGGCGTACTTTAAAACAGCTCTGTCCTGGCCCGATGTAACATATGCATTTTCGACCTCAGGCCCATGAAATATCAATACTTTGAGCAGCGGAGATAGAGGGGAAGCACCGTGCACAAGAATATAGTCAGGTGAAAGCCGGTGTAAAGAGGAGGGAGAGAGAAGCCCTCGGAGCCGCGGCAGGCGGGAGACCCGAACATGGAAATGGCGGCGCGCCTCGGCCGGCAGCAGAGAGCAGCGGGTGTCGCCGGCCAGCGTCTACAGTGAAGGAGAAGAGATTGGGAGCAGTGCGCATGGCAGCAAACCTCCAGAACAAGACTGAGGCGACCCCACGTAGGCGAGGACAAGCAGGGAGTGGAGAGGTGCGAGGTCCGAGAAAGGCAGGAAGAGCAGACAAGCAAAGGACTTTGCCACCCTGGTAGGAACCCTGGTAGGCGGAGAGCCGTAAGGAGAGAGCCAAGATGGCCCAGACAGTGGGAAGCAGCGGTTCGCAGCCGAAGACTGTGGGCGGACACACAAGTAAGGAGCAGGAGGAGGAGCTGCGAGCCTGACGGCCCCAGCGAGGTGAGAAGAGGCATCCGCGTTGAAGTGCCGCATCAGAAAGTGCAGGAGGGGCGAAGCAGCAGAGCGCCCGGGCTTGAAGGATGCAGGAGGGACCAGGACAGTGAGAGGCCCAGAGGGATTGAGGAAAATAGGAAGTGCCGGAGAGCCTGGAGTCTGCAGCCAAAGGAGAGGGAAGGCCGCGAGAGGCTCCGGACAACACACAGCATTCCCGGCAGCGCAGCAGTCCCGGAAGAGCTCCTGGTGAGCCGGAGACACTGACCAGTCCGGGAAGCAAGGGAGCAGGGGTGTAAGAGGAGCACACGGAAAGGAGCGCGACTGTGAGGGGAAGGAAGAGGCCCCAAGGAAGAGGCGGTAGGGCCAGTGAACGGCGGCGGGGAGCAACTGGGCAGAACATAGCACCTACAGGGAGTAGACACACCAGAAAGGTGCTGAGCGGCAAATAAAGGATGTAAAAGGGGTAAAGGGACAGAGGCTGGAACACAAGCTGTCCCAAGAGGACTGGAGGACAGGGCAAATCCTCAGCCATTCAGAGGAGAAGAGAGGAGGGGGATACAGGAGAGCAAGGTCAACAACTGTGAGCAGAGGACCCCGAGAGGGGAGAGCCTTTAGGGGCCAGAAAGCTTGAGGGTACTCCACCAAGAGCACATGGGAGCCATGAAGGATCCCAGAGAAAGGCAAAAAAAGGGCCAAGACACAGAACTGCAGAGCTGCCACATTATAAATCACTGAAAGAGCTCACTCGGAGAGGAGAAAAGGAGTGAATAATGTGGCAGAACAGCCAGCATAAAAGGGGGCAGTATAAAAATCAGGACAGCAATGGAGAATTTCGTGCCAGGACATTTGGGACTACGAGACAACGCGTAAGGAATCCAAGATAGTGGGGGCTGCATAGCAACGCGAGGGGGAAATGGCAGCTGTGAAGCACCGAGAGGCTCTTGGGACCAAAAAAGAAGAATTCCAATCAGGGTAGGAAAGGAGCAGGAAGGGCGTAGCAAGGGGCAAGTGCAAACAGAACTCCCCTTTGCCAACTCGACGGAACAGAACAAGGGCATGGATGGCCCTCACTAAAGAAGATCTTCTAGCAGCGCTGACCAAACTCAAAGGTGAGCTGACAGACACCGTTAAGGCAGAGGGCACGAGCATCAGTGTATGCCCCTAATCAAGGTCAAGAGGCATTTCTAGGAGGGTTTCTGGATGAGCTCTGTAAATTTGGAGAGAGGGAAATGATTATAGCCAGGGATTTCAACCGGGGGGATTTAGGGGACACACAACGGGGATGATGTCCAGGCAACTGGTGGACAAGCTTAGGGAAGAAGGGCTCTGTGATGTTTGGAGGGAAAGAGATTATACCTACTAATCCACATGACCTATTCCAGAATAGATTAGAATAGATTATGTAATGGCAATGTAAGATATAATCCATGCGACAAGTAATATACAAATGGGGCACATGACACTCTCGGACCATGCGCCGATTACTCTAGATTGGGAAGGAGGTTACTCTAGATTGGGAAGGGGGTAACACCCGGAGAGGAATCGGGGTTTGGAGGCTGGAGGAATATCTACTCAGGGACCACGAGGTGAGGTTACAAATCGAGAATGAAATACGGGAATTTGAGGGAGGCGGGGGAGAGGGGGATAATCCAGCAAAGAGATGGGATGCATTTAAGAAACACAGTAAGGGGTCCCTTATAGAGGCGTCCAAGAGAATGCAAGAAAAGCGGAGGGAGGTGGAGGAAAGACTGGAGAAAGAGGTAAAGGCGCTGGAGGAGAAACACAAAGAGAAGGGCACAATCAGGGTGGCCAAGGAGTTGGCCCACGTCGTAAGGGACTTCTACGCAGATCTATATAATGAGGAACCAGTGAAAAGGGAGAAGAAGGAGGCATACCTGGAGGGATTGGAAGGGTCAAAGATAACAGCTGAACAGAAAGCTAAAGTGGAAGAGCCCATAGGGGTGGAGGAGGTACGAAAGGCAATATCCTGATTAAAGATGAATGAAGTACAGAAGCTATCATTAGTGGTTCTCTGAGGGTTCCAATAGAGCGTCATGATTGCTAATTGAGTCCTTTCCGGCTTCAAGTTTGGGGCTTTACAGTATTCCCAAGTAAGGAGAACAACCAGATGGCCATAAGCTTCCGATATTTTCTTTTTAATGTTGACGCCGGAATCGGCACGTACAGCCAGAAGAAGCCCCAATGAGGGACGACCAAACAGACCTTTGGTGGCAGGGGAGATGATCACTGTGTAGCCCTCAAGTGCCAGTATATCCGCCAGCCACGTCTCTTGTAGACAAAGTATGTCAAAGTCTGCAAGGTTTGTGCCACCTGGTTGAGTGAGGTGGCGGTGGCCTCTGGTGTTCCAAGATCCCATTATCACAGAGGAGTGGCTGACCTGAACAGTGGTATTCAAAGTTTTCATCAGTGGTTGCTATTTGCTGGCTTTTTAAGTCTTTATTATGTGTGCTTGCCACACAGTGATCTTCAACTTGTGTGGTCCCCAGCTTTCCGCCTAAAAACATAATACCTCTCAATATCAAACTCCTCCATGGAATATGAAAGAAGCCTGTCAAACACAAGCATGTCCACATGACCGATTCCATCCTGTTTTTATTTTATATTCAAATATATTTTATTACCTTTTGAGAAACCGTTCATTCCTTAATGGAATTGGGCATGTTGGCATCCCAACACAAATTCCTGATTCTGCATCATGTGTAGTGAAGTTTTTTCAGATTTCCCTCGAAAGCATTTCTGCACCGGAAAAGCAAAGGTGCCGTAGTAAGCCACAGGGATGTTAACTCCTAGATCATTGTTGTATAGCCACCCGTGCCTCGGATGGCTCACATGCATACATGCGCACATGCATACATTCAGAGAGACACGGGACGCGATGCTGCCTGCTACGCGTCCCGGCGGCAACTGCCCGCACGAGCGCGGTTTATTAACCTGCGCATGCGCTGGTCCCAAACGAGGCTCGCGCATGCGCTACAACTAACTGGGACGTCACATCCCTTATTTTTTCCATCAACAAAACAGTTCAACAACATGGTGCGCTAACAACGCAAAACCGGTAAATTACACACTGGATACTTCCATCATTGGGGACCACCCTTGGAGACATCTGCTCAGTCCCGGAGTCCAGGACATAATCCTTGAGGTGAGCCGGCAGTCTCCGGTCTCTCCGCACGGGGTACCTCGAGGTGCTTGGCACAGTCCCACGGTTACTGACGTCCGCGGGGGCGATGTCCCTGGTGGGATCCTCGACTGGGGCCTCGGGGATAGTGTCCTGGTGTGGCCTTTCCTCTAGACCTGTGGCCCCCGGTGAGGTGTCCACTTTTTTGAAGAAAGACCTATTGCGGGTGACATTGCTGCGGTCACAGGCCGCTGTGACCATAGTTCCTTTCACGTGGGTGACCTTCCACGGGCGAGGCTCGTAGGGTAGAGACAGTTTGCCCTCGGGGTGTTGGTTCCGAACCAACACAGTCACCGACACACACCTCGGTGTCGTGCAGTCCCCGTCTCTCGCTCTCCTTCTGATTGCGCGCGGCACACTCCTCTCAGACTTTGTCATTGTCTATGACAGCGGGCCTCCTGCCCTCCACTTCTGGTATCATTCCCCGAGGGCAGCGCCCGAACAGCGCCTCCGCAGGGGCAACCCCCGTCGATTGGTGAGGCGTGGTGCGATATTCTCGCAGAAACTCCACGAGCTTTTTCAGAAGGTCCTCACCCCCACTGGCGGAAATCCTCAGTACCTTATTCAAGGTACGCATCATCCTTTCAGCCTCTCCGTTCGCTCGAGGCCACAGCGGGGATACCCTGCGGTGACGGATCCCCCTCTGTTGGAGATACTGGGCAAACTGGCTGCCGGTAAACGGCGGTCCATTGTCCGAGCAAAGTATCTCTGGGAAACCATGTGCCGCAAACATTTTGTCTAGGGCCTTCATGGTAAACTCTGTCGCGGTGGACTCCACTACCTCCACCTCCGGATACCTCGACCACTGATCCACCGCCACCAGAAGATACATGCCTCGACCCGTCGATCCAAAGTCCACGTGGACGGTTCCCCACGGCTTCTCACTCCGTTCCATCAAACTGAGAGGTGGGGCCTTGTCTCCTGGGTTGGCTGCCTGACACGACAAGCACTTTCTCACGAAGCTCTCCACCATCCCCTCCAAATCAGGAAACCAGACCTTGGGCCAAAGTCTCGCCTTGGTCTTAACGACCCCTTGATGCCCGATATGCGCCAGTTCCTAAACGCGCCCCCTTAACGGCTGCAGGATCACGATCTGCCTCCCTCTTAGGATCAAACCATCATCTGAGACTGACAGTTTGTCCCGCACCTTCCAGAGTGCCTGCAGGTCCTTTTGGCCAACGGACTGTCGCCTTGAATTGTTGCGCAGTACCTCTCTCCAGTCGCCAGTTCTCACAGCCGCCTTGCTGATGCCGAACACCTCGTCCTTGGATGACTCCGTCGCTATAGCCAGCCTCGACAGGGCCACCAGTAGCGCTCCATCCACCACGTGACAGAGCAAACCTTGGCAGTCGGACACACCACTGTCCTTGTCCGTATTCTCTGTGTTGGGGTGTCGTGAGAGATAGTCCGCCGTGTTGTTGGTTCCCGGCCTGTAAATTAGTCGAACCACATACTCCATTAGGGCTAACATCCACCACTCGATCCTGGGCGGCGGCTTCGAAGACACCCCCGCCAATATGGGCAGCAGCGGCTTGTGGTCCGTCACCACTACGACAGGCTTGCCCAGGATGTACAGTCGAAAATGGTGACAGCCCCACAGAATTGCTAGCGCCTCCCTTTCAATTTGCGAATATCGCATTTCGGTGTTGGAGAGAGCCTTGCTCGCGTACGCGATGGGACGCATGTCCCCCCTTTCATCAGGCTGCAATAGTACTGCCCCAACACCCACGGGGCTGGCATCCACAACAATTTCCGATTCCACGGAGGGGTTAAAGTATGCCATGGTGTCCCCATCGGACAGAGCATTCTTGAGGGCCTGAAATGCCTCCTGTTCCTTTCTCTCCCACCTCCACACGGAGTCGTTCCTGGTCAGCGCCCTGAGGGGTTCAGACAAGGAAGCCAAACCCTTGATGAAGCGCCCACAGTAATTCACCATCCCCAAGAAGCTCCTTACCTCCGTGGGGGATGATGGTGCCGCGGCTTCTCGAATGTCTCTGATCTTAGCTGGATCCGGTGACACTCCAGCGGCGTGAAAAATAAATCCAAAGAACCCTATCCGGTCTTTAAAGAATTCACACTTTTGACATTGTAGGGTAAGTCCCAGATCACTCAACCTTTTCAGCGTGCTCTTGAGCCTCTTCATGTGTTCGGCTTCCGAGTCGGCAAACACCAAAATGTCGTCACTCATATTCAAGACGCGTTTGAGGCCTGCCAGCGCCCCCCTAATAGTGTTCTGGAAGACTTCGGCGGCCGATGAAATGCCGAAGCTCAGGCGCTTGAATTGATACAGGCCATCGTGTGTGATGAAGGTCATGATGAATCTAGAGTCTGGGTGGAGCTCCAGCTGGTGATAGCCCGCCCGTAGATCCAATTTCGAAAAAACTTTCGCCCCCTGCAACTCCCAATTAGGGTCGGCGTTAAGTGTCTCTCTCTCTTAATCGCGGCGTTGGGGAGACGCATATCCACACAAATTCTCACTGCCCCAGGCTGTTTCGGTTTGGGCGCCACCACAATGGGCGAGACCCAGGGCGTCGGTCCTTCCACTCTCTCGATAATGTCCATACTGACAAGCGACCGGAGCTCTTCTTCCACTTTCTCTCGCAGATGAAACGGAATACGCCTGTGCTTGAGAGCTGTTGGTCTGATCGTGTCATCAATGTGCAGACGAACCGGGGGCGCCTTCAACTTCCCAACTCCTTCGAAAATGCCCGCAAACCTGTCCAGCAGTGTCTCGATATCCACCTGATAGACCTCTAATGCAAAGTGAACCAGGTTCAGGGCTTCGGACGCCGCGCAGCTGAGTAGAGAGTGTGGACTCACATCAGTAACGAAGAACCGGGCCTTTATGGTCTTTCCGCCCCTGGATACAGGCGCTACGAACACACCCTTGATGGGGAGCGGAGTGTCTCCCCCAAACGTGAAAATCCTCGCCGTCGAAATGTCCAGCGCGGGAGGGCCAGGAATCTTCTGGTAGTGTTCCGAGGCCAGCACGCATACTGAGGCCTCTGTGTCAATTAGCACTTGTGTCGGCACCCCTTGAATGTTCATGACACATTTGGGCTGTCTTTTACTCTTCGCCCCAGTAGCGATACTCGAGATGAAAAATACTTTGTCTTCCTCCTCTTCTTCCTCTTCAGCTAGCTGAAGTCTCTGCATTTCTTGCTCCAAAGCCGCAATGCTGCTCTGCCTTCTCGAAACGACTCCATGTACCCTGGCCGAGCCCCTCTGTATTGGCACGGGAGCTGGGGCACGACACATACGGGCGTAGTGTCCTGGTTCGTTGCACCGGCCACATGACCTCGATTTGGCCGGACACTCCCCAGAATGGGGCAAATCATATCCGCAGTACAGGCAGATCGAACCAGACCCTGTCGGGGGATGAGTTTCCTGTCGTTTCTGACCCCACTTGTCTTTCGACGCAATCTGTTTACTGATAGCAAATGCCTCTTCCGATTTCCCAGGGCGCACTGCTGCCTCCATCTTGGCACCTCTCGACTCCGCCAGTTCATAGGTTCTGCCACTGTCTAGGATTTGTTGCAGAGCCCAGCCCGGTTCCCTCAACACTTGCCTTCGTAGTTTTCCTGAGTTACACCCTTGAAGTACTTGATTCCTGATCATCGACTCCTCATTGTCCCATCGGCACGTGGTGGCCATGAGCCGCAGTCGAGCGCAAAACTGATCCAGTGACTCCTCCTTCCGCTGTTTTTCGCCACAGAAGAGAAACCTCTCAAAGTCGACGTTGGAGAGTGGCATAAAGTGATTTTCCAGAGCAGTTTTGATGGCATCATAGGTCACTACCTGCAGGTTCAGGGATTCATATAAGCGTATGACATCTAGGCCTGCCGAGTACAAAAGAGTGGCCCTCTTCGCGTCATCATTGGTTATCCCAGTCGCTGCAAAGTACATATCAAGTTTTTTTATCCATAGCAACCATCTTGGGCCCAACTTCGAAGGGGGACCGGACACATCAAACTCCTGGATGGGTAACAACGACCCCTGTTGAGCTTTCACCACCACCGTCGCCTCTTCCGCCTCTCCGTCACTTTCCGCCATGTCTACAGGTCGCACAGGTGCCTCCTTATGGCTCAGAGGCCGCAAACCTGACTTGGGTGGGCAGCGTACGTACCTCCCGTTACTGTACGGTGGAATTCAGCATGTCATTGCTCTCCTCCAGCTTTGTGTGTCTTCCTTGTTGCCAGCTGAGCTGTCCGGCCACCTTTTGTTCGGTAGCTCTGTGATGTTGGCCGTTCTCTGGGCTGTAGAGGACTGCCAGAGTTCCAAAAATTCTGTGAATGTGGTATGAGCAGCGCACAAGCACCTTTTCAGGCCGCTACTGCTGCATACCAGATGCTAGGGTACCATGGACTTGTTCCCGCCGGGTCCGTGACTCACCACCGTGTAGCGTCGCCGATGTAAAACACACCGTGTTCATCAAGCGAACGTTGCGATGGTATCCCGCCTCGTCGCCAGTTGTTGTATAGCCACCCGTGCCTCGGATGGCTCACATGCATACATGCGCACACGCATACATTCAGAGAGACACGGGACGAGATGCTGCCTGATACGCGTCCCCGTGGCAACTGCCCGCACGAGCGCGGTTTATTAACCTGCGCATGCGCTGGTCCCAAACGAGGCTCGCGCATGCGCCACAACTAACTGGGACGTCACAATCATGACTTAAATAAGAGTTAACTTCCCCGTGTTATTGTAGTGCTTCTTCACATCCCTGCTGTGGCACTGACAGTGGCCCCTGCTGCTAATGGAACTTAACAGCAGGGGTCGCTGCGCCGCAGCAGGGATTGGATTGAAGAGTGTTGACTGCCGGGGAAGTGATTCTGCTTGTTACGGTTTTTGCCCGCTTACCCCTCTTAACCACTTATTCAGTTCACTGAATCAGTGAACTGAATAAGCATAACAAAAAACAGTTAACAGGGGAAATAAGCGGACAAAAACCGCGACAAGCGACCAGCAAAAACTATAAGCGACTTCGGGCAAAAAGAAGCCCAAAGTCACTTGTAATAAGCGGACCTGGCAACACTGCGCACAGCTTGCTGCGTGAGACCACCCACTTTAATAACACTGCGTGCGACGGCTTAAAGCCGCCGTCGCACGCTCATGTGACAACATCACATTCCTCCTTTTTCATGGGAAACAAGTCAAACCTTTTCTCTGTATGAAACAGTTTAACTTAACTAGTAAAACATTTCCAAAATTACATTTGAAAACTTGTCCTACCCAACGTGGACAACATGTTCTGACCTGGCCTCAGGCAGGGCCTTATCTCCTTACTTTTCACCAATGCATTTCCCTGAATGTCCACCCTCTTCATTTCTCCTACCCACCAACTTCGCTACTCGCCCATTATATAGTCCTCAAATCGTGCCTGCACATCCGACCTCCACGACTGGGATATTGGCCTCCACCGCCCCCTCCCCTTGCATGTTCACTTACCCGGGTTGGGGTTGGCACATCACACTCCTGATTGTCACCTGGTACCTCACCACACTGGGCTTCTGCTTGAGAGCATCCCGTTTTCCACGCCCAGTGTTTACATGTCTTCTCCCACTTTTCAGAAAAAACAGGAATTCTGTGTTACCGTCCCTTTTTGATGAGCTGCCGTCACCATAGAATCTTTGACCTGGATCATCTCCATCGGCCAGGGTTCGTATGTGAGTGCCAGTTTCCTCTTCCGGATGTCTGTTTTTGACCAGTACAGTGTTTCCTATTGCCAAGTCTGGTGGTTTCAGGTGTCTCCGTAGTTTCTCTTTTCCGTTGTGTACTCTCCCGTCTTCAAATTTTTTTTGTCATCGATGGTACCAGGGGATCCATTTCCCGGATGAGACCTCTGGGACATTGTTGGAAGAGCTATTCAGCTGGTACCACATCTGTGGAACTGTGGGGCGTGGATCGGTATTCTCGCAGGAACTGGTATAATGTCCTCTTGAACGAGTTGCCTTGCTCTTGGGCGATGCTGAACACCTTATTCAAAGTTTGCATAAAGCGTTCGGCCTCCCCATTGGCACATGGCCAGACCAGCGTTATCTGCCGGTGGGTGATTCCGCACTCTTCCAAGAATTCTGCAAAGCACTCTCCCTGAAACGGGGGCCGTTGTCTGAGCATATGATTCTGGGTAGCCATGTGCTGCAAATATATTTTCCATCACTTGCGCTACTTTTTCAAAAGCCGTGGACTGGGGGGAGGGGGGGTGTGGCCAAGATGGCGGGCTGAGTGGGCGTACTTTAAAACAGCTCTGTCCTGGCCCGATGTAACATATGCATTTTCGACCTCAGGCCCATTAAATATCAATACTTTGAGCAGCGGAGATAGAGGGGAAGCACCCTGCACAAGAATATAGTCAGGTGAAAGCCGGTGTAAAGAGGAGGGATAGAGAAGCCCTCGGAGCCGCGGCAGGCGGGAGACCCGAACATGGAAATGGCGGCGCGCCTCGGCCGGCAGCAGAGAGCAGCGGGGGTCGCCGGCCAGCGTCTACAGTGAAGGAGAAGAGATTGGGAGCAGTGCGCACGGCAGCAAACCTCCAGAACAAGACTGAGGCGACCCCACGTAGGCGAGGACAAGCAGGGAGTGGAGAGGTGCGAGGTCCGAGAAAGGCAGGAAGAGCAGACAAGCAAAGGACTTTGCCACCCTGGTAGGAACCCTGGTAGGCGGAGAGCCGTAAGGAGAGAGCCAAGATGGCCCAGACAATGGGAAGCAGCGGTTCGCAGCCGAAGACTGTGGGCGGACACACAAGTAAGGAGGAGGAGCAGGAGGAGGAGCTGCGAGCCTGACGGCCCCGGCGAGGTGAGAAGAGGCATCCGCGTTGAAGTGCCGCATCAGAAAGTGCAGGAGGGGCGAAGCAGCAGAGCGCCCGGGCTTGAAGGATGCAGGAGGGACCAGGACAGTTAGAGGCCCAGAGGGATTGAGGAAAATAGGAAGTGCCGGAGAGCCTGGAGTCTGCAGCCAAAGGAGAGGGAAGGCCGCGAGAGGCTCCGGACAACACACAGCATTCCCGGCAGCGCAGCAGTCCTGGAAGAGCTCCTGGTGAGCCGGAGACACTGACCAGTCTGGGAAGCAAGGGAGCAGGGGTGTAAGAGGAGCACACGGAAAGGAGCGCGACTGTGAGGGGAAGGAAGAGGCCCCGAGGAAGAGGCGGTAGGGCCAGTGAATGGCGGCGGGGAGCAACTGGGCAGAACATAGCACCTACAGGGAGTAGACACACCAGAAAGGTGCTGAGCGGCAAATAAAGGATCTAAAAGGGGTAAAGGGACAGAGGCTGGAACACAAGCTGTCCCAAGAGGACTGGAGGACAGGGCAAATCCTCAGCCATTCAGAGGAGAAGAGAGGAGGGGGATACAGGAGAGCAAGGCCAACAACTGTGAGCAGAGGACCCCGAGAGGGGAGAGCCTTTAGGGGCCAGAAAGCTTGAGGGTACTCCACCAAGAGCACATGGGAGCCATGAAGGATCCCAGAGAAAGGCAAAAAAGGGCCAAGACACAGAACTGCAGAGCTGCCACATTATAAATCACTGAAAGAGCTCACTCGGAGAGGAGAAAAGGAGTGAATAATGTGGCAGAACAGCCAGCATAAAAGGGGGCAGTATAAAAATCAGGACAGCAATGGAGAATTTCGTGCCAGGACATTTGGGACTACGAGACAACGCGCAAGGAATCCAAGATAGTGGGGGCTGCATAGCAACGCGAGGGGGAAATGGCAGCTGTGAAGCACCGAGAGGCTCTTGGGACCAAAAAAGAAGAATTCCAATCAGGGTAAGAAAGGAGCAGGAAGGGCGTAGCAAGGGGCAAGTGCAAACAGAACTCCCCTTTGCCAACTCGACGGAACAGAACAAGGGCATGGATGGCCCTCACTAAAGAAGATCTTCTAGCAGCGCTGACCAAACTCAAAGGTGAGCTGACCGACACCGTTAAGGCAGAGGGCACGAGCATCAGTGTATGCCCCTAATCAAGGTCAAGAGGCATTTCTAGGAGGGTTTCTGGATGAGCTCTGTAAATTTGGAGAGAGGGAAATGATTATAGCCAGGGATTTCAACCGGGGGGATTTAGGGGACACACAACGGGGATGATGTCCAGGCAACTGGTGGACAAGCTTAGGGAAGAAGGGCTCTGTGATGTTTGGAGGGAAAGAGATTATACCTACTAATCCACATGACCTATTCCAGAATAGATTAGAATAGATTATGTAATGGCAATGTAAGATATAATCCATGCGACAAGTAATATACAAATGGGGCACATGACACTCTCGGACCATGCGCCGATTACTCTAGATTGGGAAGGAGGTTACTCTAGATTGGGAAGGGGGTAACACCCGGAGAGGAATCGGGGTTTGGAGGCTGGAGGAATATCTACTCAGGGACCACGAGGTGAGGTTACAAATCGAGAATGAAATACGGGAATTTGAGGGAGGCGGGGGAGAGGGGGATAATCCAGCAAAGAGATGGGATGCATTTAAGAAACACAGTAAGGGGTCCCTTATAGAGGCGTCCAAGAGAATGCAAGAAAAGCGGAGGGAGGTGGAGGAAAGACTGGAGAAAGAGGTAAAGGCGCTGGAGGAGAAACACAAAGAGAAGGGCACAATCAGGGTGGCCAAGGAGTTGGCCCACGTCGTAAGGGACTTCTACGCAGATCTATATAATGAGGAACCAGTGAAAAGGGAGAAGAAGGAGGCATACCTGGAGGGATTGGAAGGGTCAAAGATAACAGCTGAACAGAAAGCTAAAGTGGAAGAGCCCATAGGGGTGGAGGAGGTACGAAAGGCAATATCCTGATTAAAGATGAATGAAGTACAGAAGCTATCATTAGTGGTTCTCTGAGGGTTCCAATAGAGCGTCATGATTGCTAATTGAGTCCTTTCCGGCTTCAAGTTTGGGGCTTTACAGTATTCCCAAGTAAGGAGAACAACCAGATGGCCATAAGCTTCCGATATTTTTTTTTTAATGTTGACGCCGGAATCGGCACGTACAGCCAGAAGAAGCCCCAATGAGGGACGACCAAACAGACCTTTGGTGGCAGGGGAGATGATCACTGTGTAGCTCTCAAGTGCCAGTATATCCGCCAGCCACGTCTCTTGTAGACAAAGTATGTCAAAGTCTGCAAGGTTTGTGCCACCTGGTTGAGTGAGGTGGCGGTGGCCTCTGGTGTTCCAAGATCCCATTATCACAGAGGAGTGGCTGACCTGAACAGTGGTATTCAAAGTTTTCATCAGTGGTTGCTATTTGCTGGCTTTTTAAGTCTTTATTATGTGTGCTTGCCACACAGTGATCTTCAACTTGTGTGGTCCCCAGCTTTCCGCCTAAAAACATAATACCTCTCAATATCAAACTCCTCCATGGAATATGAAAGAAGCCTGTCAAACACAAGCATGTCCACATGACCGATTCCATTCCTGTTTTTATTTTATATTCAAATATATTTTATTACCTTTTGAGAAACCGTTCATTCCTTAATGGAATTGGGCATGTTGGCATCCGAACACAAATTCCTGATTCTGCATCATGTGTAGTGAAGTTTTTTCAGATTTCCCTCGAAAGCATTTCTGCACCGGAAAAGCAAAGGTGCCGTAGTAAGCCACAGGGATGTTAACTCCTAGATCATTGTTGTATAGCCACCCGTGCCTCGGATGGCTCACATGCATACATGCGCACATGCATACATTCAGAGAGACACGGGACGCGATGCTGCCTGCTACGCGTCCCAGCGGCAACTGCCCGCACGAGCGCGGTTTATTAACCTGCGCATGCGCTTGTCCCAAACGAGGCTCGCGCATGCGCTACAACTAACTGGGACGTCACATCCCTTATTTTTTCCATCAACAAAACAGTTCAACAACATGGTGCGCTAACAACGCAAAACCGGTAAATTACACACTGGATACATCCATCATTGGGGACCACCCTTGGAGACATCTGCTCAGTCCCCGGAGTCCAGGACATAATCCTTGAGGTGAGCCGGCAGTCTCCGGTCTCTCCGCACGGGGTACCTCGAGGTGCTTGGCACAGTCCTGGTGTGGCCTTTCCTCTAGACCTGTGGCCCCCGGTGAGGTGTCCACTTTTTTGAAGAAAGACCTATTGCGGGTGACATTGCTGCGGTCACAGGCCGCTGTCACCATAGTTCCTTTCACGTGGGTGACCTTCCACGGGCGAGGCTCGTAGGGTAGAGACAGTTTGCCCTCGGGGTATCGGTTCCGAACCAACACAGTCACCGACACACACCTCGGTGTCGTGCAGTCCCCGTCTCTCGCTCTCCTTCTGATTGCGCGCGGCACACTCCTCTCAGACTTTGTCATTGTCTATGACAGCGGGCCTCCTGCCCTCCACTTCTGGTATCATTCCCCGAGGGCAGCGCCCGAACAGCGCCTCCGCAGGGGCAACCCCCGTCAATTGGTGAGGCGTGGTGCGATATTCTCGCAGAAACTCCACAAGCTTTTTCAGAAGGCCCTCACCCCCACTGGCGGAAATCCTCAGAACCTTATTCAAGGTACGCATCATCCTTTCAGCCTCTCCGTTCGCTCGAGGCCACAGCGGGGATACCCTGCGGTGACGGATCCCCCTCTGTTGGAGATACTGGGCAAACTGGCTGCCGGTAAACGGCGGTCCATTGTCCGAGCAAAGTATCTCTGGGAATCCATGTGCCGCAAACATTTTGTCTAGGGCCTTCATGGTAAACTCTGTCGCGGTGGACTCCACTACCTCCACCTCCGGATACCTCGACCACTGATCCACCGCCACCAGAAGATACATGCCTCGACCCGTCGATCCAAAGTCCACGTGGACGGTTCCCCACGGCTTCTCACTCCGTTCCATCGAACTGATAGGTGGGGCCTTGTCTCCTGGGTTGGCTGCCTGACACGACAAGCATTTTCTCACGAAGCTCTCCACCATCCCCTCCAAATCAGGAAACCAGACCTTGTGCCGAAGTCTCGCCTTGGTCTTAACGACCCCTTGATGCCCGATATGCGCCAGCTCCTAAACGCGCCCCCTTAACGCCTGCGGGATCACGATCTGCCTCCCTCTTAGGATCAAACCATCATCTGAGACTGACAGTTTGTCCCGCACCTTCCAGAGTGCCTGCAGGTCCTTTTGGGCAACGGACTGTCGCCTTGAATTGTTGCGCAGTACCTCTCTCCAGTCGCCAGTTCTCACAGCCGCCTTGATGATGCCGAACACCTCGTCCTTGGATGACTCTGTCGCTATAGCCAGCCTCGACAGGGCCACCGGTAGCGCTCCATCCACCACGTGACAGAGCAAACCTTGGCAGTCGGACACACCACTGTCCTTGTCCGTATTCTCTGTGTTGGGGTGTCGTGAGAGATAGTCCGCCGTGTTGTTGGTTGCCGGCCTGTAAATTAGTCGAACCACATACTCCATTAGGGCTAACATCCACCTCTCGATCCTGGGCGGCGGCTTCGAAGACATTCCCGCCAATATGGGCAGCAGCGGCTTGTGGTCCGTCACCACTACGACAGGCTTGCCCAGGATGTACAGTCGAAAATGGTGACAGCCCCACAGAATTGCTAGCGCCTCCCTTTCAATTTGCGAATATCACATTTCGGTGTTGGAGAGAGCCTTGCTCGCGTACGCGATGGGACGCATGTCCCCCCTTTCATCAGGCTGCAATAGTACTGCCCCAACACCCACGGTGCTGGCATCCACAACAATTTCCGATTCCACGGAGGGGTTAAAGTATGCCATGGTGTCCCCATCGGACAGAGCATTCTTGAGGGCCTGAAATGCCTCCTGTTCCTTGCTCTCCCACCTCCACACGGAGTCGTTCCTGGTCAGCGCCCTGAGGGGTTCAGACAAGGAAGCCAAACCCTTGATGAAGCGCCCACAGTAATTCACCATCCCCAAGAAGCTCCTTACCTCCGTGGGGGATGATGGTGCCGCGGCTTCTCGAATGTCTCTGATCTTAGCTGGATCCGGTGACACTCCAGCGGCGTGAAAAATAAATCCAAAGAACCCTATCAGGTCTTTAAAGAATTCACACTTTTGACGGTGTAGGGTAAGTCCCAGATCACTCAACCTTTTCAGCGTGCCCTCGAGCCTCTTCATGTGTTCGGCTTCCGAGTCGGCAAACACCAAAATGTCGTCACTCATATTCAAGACGCGTTTGAGGCCTGCCAGCGCCCCCCTAATAGTGTTCTGGAAGACTTCGGCGGCCGATGAAATGCCAAAGCTCAGGCGCTTGAATTGATACAGGCCATCGTGTGTGGTGAAGGTCATGATGAATCTAGAGTCTGGGTGGAGCTCCAGCTGGTGATAGCCCGCCCGTATATCCAATTTCGAAAAACCTTTCGCCCCCTGCAACTCCCCAATGATATCATCGAGGGTCGGCGTTAAGTGTCTCTCTCTCTTAATCGCGGCGTTGGGGAGACGCATATCCACACAAATTCTCACTGCCCCAGGCTGTTTCGGTTTGGGCGCCACCACAATGGGTGAGACCCAGGGCGTCGGTCCTTCCACTCTCTCGATAATGTCCATACTGACAAGCGACCGGAGCTCTTCTTCCACTTTCTCTCGCAGATGAAACGGAATACGCCTGTGCTTGAGAGCTGTTGGTCTGATCGTGTCATCAATGTGCAGACGAACCGGGGGCGCCTTCAACTTCCCAACTCCTTCGAAAATGCCCGTAAACCTGTCCAGCAGTGTCTCGATATCCACCTGATAGACCTCTAATGCAAAGTGAACCAGGTTCAGGGCTTCGGACGCCGCACAGCTGAGTAGAGAGTGTGGACTCACATCAGTAACGAAGAACCGGGCCTTTATGGTCTTTCCGCCCCTGGATACAGGCGCTACGAACACATCCTTGATGGGGAGCGGAGTGTCTCCCCCAAACGTGAAAATCCTCGCCGTCGAAATGTCCAGCGCGGGAGGGCCAGGAATCTTCTGGTAGTGTTCCGAGGCCAGCACGCATACTGAGGCCTCTGTGTCAATTAGCACTTGTGTCGGCACCCCTTGAATGTTCATGACACATTTGGGCTGTCTTTTACTCTTCGCCCCAGTAGCGATACTCGAGATGAAAAATACTTTGTCTTCCTCCTCTTCTTCCTCTTCAGCTAGCTGAAGTCTCTGCATTTCTTGCTCCAAAGCGGCAATGCTGCTCTGCCTTCTCGAAACGACTCCATGTACCCTGGCCGAGCCCCTCTGTATTGGCACGGGAGCTGGGGCACGACACATAGGGGCGTAGTGTCCTGGTCCGTTGCACCGGCCACATGACCTCGATTTGGCTGGACACTCCCCAGAATGGGGCAAATCATATCCGCAGTACAGGCAGATCGAACCAGACCCTGTCGGGGGATGAGTTTCCTGTCGTTTCTGACCCCACTTGTCTTTTGACGCAATCTGTTTACTGATAGCAAATGCCTCTTCCGATTTCCCAGGGCGCACTGCTGCGTCCATCTTGGCACCTCTCGACTCCGCCAGTTCATAGGTTCTGCCACTGTCTAGGATTTGTTGCAGAGTCCAGCCCGGTTCCCTCAACACTTGCTTTCGTAGTTTTCCTGAGTTACACCCTTGAAGTACTTGATTCCTGATCATCGACTCCTCATTGTCCCATCGGCACATGGTGGCCATGAGCCGCAGTCGAGCGCAAAACTGATCCAGTGACTCCTCCTCCCGCTGTTTTTCGCCACAGAAGAGAAACCTCTCAAAGTCGACGTTGGAGAGTGGTATAAAGTGATTTTCCAGAGCAGTTTTGATGGCATCATAGGCCACTACCTGCAGGTTCAGGGATTCATATAAGCGTATGACATCTAGGCCTGCCGAGCACAAAAGAGTGGCCCTCTTCGCGTCGTCATTGGTTATCCCAGTCGCTGCAAAGTACATATCAAGTTTTTTTATCCATAGCAACCATCTTGGGCCCAACTTTGAAGGGGGACCGGACACATCAAACTCCTGCATGGGTAACAACGACCCCTGTTGTGCTTTCACCACCACCGTCGCCTCTTCCGCCTCTCCGTCACTTTCCGCCATGTCTACAGGTCGCACAGGTGCCTCCTTATGGCTCAGAGGCCGCAAACCTGACTTGGGTGGGCAGCGTACGTACCTCCCGTTACTGTACGGTGGAATTCAGCATGCCATTGCTCTCCTCCAGCTTTGTGTGTCTTCCTTGATGCCAGCTGAGCTGTCCAGCCACCTTTTGTTCGGTAGCTCTGTGATGTTGGCCGTCCTCTGGGCTGTAGAGGACTGCCAGAGTTCCAAAAATTCTGTGAATGTGGTATGAGCAGCGCACAAGCACCTTTTCAGGCCGCTACTGCTGCATACCAGATGCTAGGGTACCATGGACTTGTTCCCGCCGGGTCCGTGACTCACCACCGTGTAGCGTCGCCGATGTAAAACACACCGTGTTCATCAAGCGAACGTTGCGATGGTATCCCGCCTCGTCGCCAGTTGTTGTATAGCCACCCGTGCCTCGGATGGCTCACATGCATACACGCGCACACGCATACATTCAGAGAGACACGGGACGCGATGCTGCCTGCTACGCGTCCCCGCGGCAACTGCCCGCACGAGCGCGGTTTATTAACCTGCGCATGCGCTGGTCCCAAACGAGGCTCGCGCATGCGCCACAACTAACTGGGACGTCACAATCATGACTTAAATAAAAGTTAACTTCCCCGTGTTATTGTAGTGATTCTTCACATCCCTGCTGTGGCACTGACAGTGGCCCCTGCTGCTAATGGAACTTAACAGCAGGGGTCGCTGCGCTGCAGCAGGGATTGGATTGAAGAGTGTTGACTGCCGGGGAAGTGATTCTGCTTGTTACGGTTTTTGCCCGCTTACCCCTCTTAACCACTTATTCAGTTCACTCATGTGACAACATCACATTCCTCCTTTTTCATGGGAAACAAGTCAAACCTTTTCTCTGTATGAAACAGTTTAACTTAACTAGTAAAACATTTCCAAAATTACATTTGAAAACTTGTCCTACCCAACGTGGGCAACATGTTCTGACCTGGCCTCAGGCAGGGCCTTATCTCCTTACTTTTCACCAATGCATTTCCCTGAATGTCCACCCTCTTCATTTCTCCTACCCACCAACTTCGCTGCTCGCCCATTATATAGTCCTCAAATCGTGCCTGCACATCCGACCTCCACGACTGGGATATTGGCCTCCACCACCCCCTCCCCTTGCATGTTCACTTACCCGGGTTGGGGTTGGCACATCACACTCCTGAGTGTCACCTGGTACCTCACCACACTGGGCTTCTGCTTGAGAGCATCCCGTTTTCCACGCCCAGTGTTTACATGTCTTCTCCCACTTTTCTGAAAAAACAGGAATTCTGTGTTACCGTCCCTTTTTGATGAGCTGCCGTCACCATAGAATCTTTGACCTGGATCATGTCCATCGGCCAGGGTTCGTATGTGAGTGCCAGATTCCTCTTCCGGATGTCTGTTTTTGACCAGTACAGTGTTTCCTATTGCCAAGTCTGGTGGTTTCAGGTGTCTCCGTAGGTTCTCTTTTCCGTTGTGTACTCTCCCGTATTCAAATTTTTTTTGTCATCGATGGTACCAGGGGATCCATTTCCCGGATGAGACCCCTGGGACATTGTTGGAAGAGCTATTTAGCTGGTACCACATCTGTGGAACTGTGGGGCGTGGATCGGTATTCTCGCAGGAACTGGTATAATGTCCTCTTGAACGAGTTGCCTTGCTCTTGGGCGATGCTGAACACCTTATTCAAAGTTTGCATAAAGCGTTCGGCCTCCCCATTGGCACGTGGCCAGACCAGCGTTATCTGCCGGTGGGTGATTCCGCACTCTTCCAAGAATTCTGCAAAGCACTCTCCCTGAAACGGGGGCCGTTGTCTGAGCATATGATTCTGGGTAGCAATGTGCTGCAAATATATTTTCCATCACTTGCGCTACTTTTTCAAAAGCCGTGGACTGGGGGGGGGGGGGGGCGTGGCCAAGATGGCGGGCTGAGTGGGCGTACTTTAAAACAGCTCTGTCCTGGCCCGATGTAACATATGCATTTTCGACCTCAGGCCCATTAAATATCAATACTTTGAGCAGCGGAGATAGAGGGGAAGCACCCTGCACAAGAATATAGTCAGGTGAAAGCCGGTGTAAAGAGGAGGGAGAGAGAAGCCCTCGGAGCCGCAGCAGGCGGGAGACCCGAACATGGAAATGGCGGCGCGCCTCGGCCGGCAGCAGAGAGCAGCGGGGGTCGCCGGCCAGCGTCTACAGTGAAGGAGAAGAGATCAGGAGCAGTGCGCACGGCAGCAAACCTCCAGAACAAGACTGAGGCGACCCCACGTAGGCGAGGACAAGCAGGGAGTGGAGAGGTGCGAGGTCCGAGAAAGGCAGGAAGAGCAGACAAGCAAAGGACTTTGCCACCCTGGTAGGAACCCTGGTAGGCGGAGAGCCGTAAGGAGAGAGCCAAGATGGCCCAGACAGTGGGAAGCAGCGGTTCGCAGCCGAAGACTGTGGGCGGACACACAAGTAAGGAGCAGGAGCAGGAGGAGGAGCTGCGAGCCTGACGGCCCCGGCGAGGTGAGAAGAGGCATCCGCGTTGAAGTGCCGCATCAGAAAGTGCAGGAGGGGCGAAGCAGCAGATCGCCCGGGCTTGAAGGACGCAGGAGGGACCAGGACAGTGAGAGGCCCAGAGGGATTGAGGAAAATAGGAAGTGCCGGAGAGCCTGGAGTCTGCAGCCAAAGGAGAGGGAAGGCCGCGAGAGGCTCCGGACAACACACAGCATTCCCGGCAGCGCAGCAGTCCCGGAAGAGCTCCTGGTGAGCCGGAGACACTGACCAGTCCGGGAAGCAAGGGAGCAGGGGTGTAAGAGGAGCACACGGAAAGGAGCGCAACTGTGAGGGGAAGGAAGAGGTCCCAAGGAAGAGGCGGTAGGGCCAGTGAACGGCGGCGGGGAGCAACTGGGCAGAACATAGCACCTACAGGGAGTAGACACACCAGAAAGGTGCTGAGCGGCAAATAAAGGATGTAAAAGGGGTAAAGGGACAGAGGCTGGAACACAAGCTGTCCCAAGAGGACTGGAGGACAGGGCAAATCCTCAGCCATTCAGAGGAGAAGAGAGGAGGGGGATACAGGAGAGCAAGGCCAACAACTGTGAGCAGAGGACCCCAAGAGGGGAGAGCCTTTAGGGGCCAGAAAGCTTGAGGGTACTCCACCAAGAGCACAGGGGAGCCATGAAGGATCCCAGAGAAAGGCAAAAAAGGCCCAAGACACAGAACTGCAGAGCTGCCACATTATAAATCACTGAAAGAGCTCACTCGGAGAGGAGAAAAGGAGTGAATAATGGGGCAGAACAGCCAGCATAAAAGGGGGCAGTATCAAAATCAGGACAGCAATGGAGAATTTCGTGCCAGGACATTTGGGACTACGAGACAACGCGCAAGGAATCCAAGATAGTGGGGGCTGCATAGCAACGCGAGGGGGAAATGGCAGCTGTGAAGCACCGAGAGGCTCTTGGGACCAAAAAAGAAGAATTCCAATCAGGGTAGGAAAGGAGCAGGAAGGGGGTAGCAAGGGGCAAGTGCAAACAGAACTCCCCTTTGCCAACTCGACGGAACAGAACAAGGGCATGGATGGCCCTCACTAAAGAAGATCTTCTAGCAGCGCTGACCAAACTCAAAGGTGAGCTGACAGACACTGTTAAGGCAGAGGGCACGAGCATCAGTGTATGCCCCTAATCAAGGTCAAGAGGCATTTCTAGGAGGGTTTCTGGATGACCGCTGTAAATTTGGAGAGAGGGAAATGATTATAGCCAGGGATTTCAACCGGGGGGATTTAGGGGACACACAACGGGGATGATGTCCAGGCAACTGGTGGACAAGCTTAGGGAAGAAGGGCTCTGTGATGTTTGGAGGGAAAGAGATTATACCTACTAATCCACATGGCCTATTCCAGAATAGATTAGAATAGATTATGTAATGGCAATGTAAGATATAATCCATGCGACAAGTAATATACAAATGGGGCACATGACACTCTCGGACCATGCGCCGATTACTCTAGATTGGGAAGGAGGTTACTCTAGATTGGGAAGGGGGTAACACCCGGAGGGGAATCGGGGTTTGGAGGCTGGAGGAATATCTACTCAGGGACCACGAGGTGAGGTTACAAATCGAGAATGAAATACGGGAATTTGAGGGAGGCGGGGGAGAGGGGGATAATCCAGCAAAGAGATGGGATGCATTTAAGAAACACAGTAAGGGGTCCCTTATAGAGGCGTCCAAGAGAATGCAAGAAAAGCGGAGGGAGGTGGAGGAAAGACTGGAGAAAGAGGTAAAGGCGCTGGAGGAGAAACACAAAGAGAAGGGCACAATCAGGGTGGCCAAGGAGTTGGCCCACGTGAGGGGCCAATTGAGGCAAATAACGAATAAGGAAGTGGAGAGCACACTAATACGGAGCAGACAGAGGTTCTATGAACAGGGCAACAAAGTGGGAACAGCGCAAGAGAGACAACTGAGAGCGTTTGTGGGGGCGGAGGGGGCTAAGACAAACATCGTAAGGGACTTCTACGCAGATCTATATAATGAGGAACCAGTGAAAAGGGAGAAGAAGTAGGCATACCTGGAGGGATTGGAAGGGTCAAAGATAACAGCTGAACAGAAAGCTAAAGTGGAAGAGCCCATAGGGGTGGAGGAGGTACGAAAGGCAATATCCTGATTAAAGATGAATAAAAGCCCAGGGGAAGATGAACTAACAGCTATATTTTACACAACATTCAGGGACTTACTGGTAGGAACCCTCGCAGACCTATTTAACCACTTCTGGAAGGCGGGAGATATCACAGCATCCATGAATATGGTGCACATCACCCTGATTCCAAAGGCGGGGAAGAACCAATGCGCATGTTCCTCATACCACCCTATTGCACTTATCAATGTGGACGCTAAGATCTATACAAGGGTCCTTGCGGCCAGGTTGGAAGGGATGCTACCAGGGCTGGTGATGCAAGATCAGACGGGGTTCATACAAGGGCGTAATACATTTGATAACATAAGAAGGGTACTTCACGAGGTAAACAAGGCGGGGACAGAGGGGGCTACCCCTAAATGCCTAATGTTGTTAGATGCTGAGAAGACCTTTGATTGGGTCAATTGGGCCTTTATGGAACAAATACTGAATAAGGAGGCAATGGGCCCCAACTTCATGGGAATGATAAAGGTGAACTACCAACACCCAAAAGCCAAAGTGAAAGTCAATGGGTGCCTGACTGAACCATTCCCAATAAGAAGGGGATGGAGTCCTTTGTACATCAGATAAGGGGGAACAAAGAGATAAGAGGGGTCAGCTGGGCCGGGACTCAACACAAGATAGGACTGTTCACGGACAACGTGAATCTAATGAGCTGGGAGGTCAATACCAGCGGTACTGGGGGAGTTTGAAGCATACTCATAGGTATGCGGGTTTAAAGGGAACCTCGGAAAGTCAGAAATTCTCAACCTATTAGTAGGGGAGTTGGAAAAGGACCAGTTGGAAAAAGTGAACCCATTTAGGTGGGCCGAGGGACAGGTTAAATATCCGGGGGTGAATTTGACTGCATCCATCAAACATACAGTAGGAGCCAACTACCACCCACCGATCAAACAAATCAAAACCGACTTAGCACGGTGGAGGAACTTATATATATCTTGCTTTGGTAGAATAGCTGTGGTCAAGATGAACGTACTTCCCATGTTGCTTTACCTATTCCATGCGATCCCCTTAGCATTACCAGGGAAGTTTCTGAAGGAAATTCAGGAATGCATTATGACCTTTATATGGGGAGGGAAGAAACCAAGGATAGGAAGGAAGACACTGTTTAGAAGAAAGGCGGAGGGGGGGTGGCTTGTCCGAACATACTTGGATACTACCAGGCAGCACAGCTAAGGGCACTTGCAGAATGGGGAAGGCCAGAAAACCAGAAGCACTGGGTGGAGATGGAACAGGCGATGGCAGGTGAGCACTTATGGAAGGTGGTGGGAGAGAGGAAGGGGGATAGGCCAATAAGCCTGTTTGGGAATCCAATTACAAGCAACACTGTGAGGACCTGGGAAAAGGTGAATAATAAGCTCAGCCTCTCACCATGGCCGTCCCCGCAGACAGCTGTGTTTGGGAACCCCGCCTTTCCGCTGGGTAAAGAGTATGGCAGGTTCAGAAGATGGATGGAAGGGGGAATCAGGGCGATTAGTGATCTCTATGACGGGACACGATTCCGTGCATTCATAGACTGTAAGAGGGAGGTGGGTTTGAAGGAAGAAGATCGATTTTCATATCAACAACTGAGGCACTGGGCAGGAGCACCCACAATGAGGGAAGGGGCCACGAGAGAACCCACAGAATGTGAAAACATGATGACAACTGCAGATAATAATAAGGGACTGATCTCGGCAATACACAAGATCCTGATGAAAGAGGAATGTGAAGGAGGGCTAGCCTCAAGGGACACATGGGAGAGGGTAAAGGGGAGGGCGCTCACTGACAAAGAGTGAGACAAGGTGCTGGGAGACTTGCACACTCCCTACACGCTAGTACAACCTCAGGAACTGCCGTACAAGCTTCTCCACCACTGGCATTACATGCCGGAGAGGCTCCACAAAATGTTTCACACAAGGTCAGAGCTGTGCGGGAGGGGGTGTGGGGAGGAAGGAATGATGATTCATATATGGTGGGGATGCCAATGATTGAAACACTTCTGGCAGGAGGTAAATTCTAAGGTGCTGGAGGTAATGGAAGTGGAAGGGGACTTGGAGGGGTCAGAGGTGCTTCTGGGCACTATGCTTGGACAACAACATCGGATGAGGGGGAAGGTGGGAAGGCTATGGGCAAACCTCATGATGGCTGCGTAGAGGTGCATAGCAAGACATTGGAACCAGAAGGAACCCCTATCGATCATACAGTGGTACTACGCAATCTGGGACACTGTAGATGTGGAGAGAGTGGGCGCTGAGGACCTTTAGTAAAATTTGGTCTCCTTACATACAGTATGCAATCAAGGACACACTGCATCGATATATCCCGAAGTGATTACAGCACTGGGATTTTTGGAGGAGGAAGGGAATGAGTCAGAATCGGAGAGGTAAACTATAAGGATGCCTAAGAACTCGGGGATGGGGGGAGGGATTTGGAGAAGTTATTGACTATTAAGGTTGGAGATTCAAATTTGAAAGGAAATGCAAAATGTTAAACATTGATGTGAAGAAATGTCCTTATCTGTAAATGTGAACCGAGCAGTTTAATAAATCTTTGGTTGGAAAAAAAAAGCTGTGGACTCCACCAGTTCGACTTCTGGGTATCAAAAGCATTGGTCCATCATCACAAGAAAATGCATTCCACGGCCGGTAGCCCAAAGCCGATATGGACAACGTCCCATGGTTGATCACTGTGAGGCATTGATTCTATTTGTGGTTCTCTGTCGGCTAGGGCCGCTTCCTTACACCATATACACTTCCCTATAAATGTGTCCACCCTCGTTTCCAGGATGGGAAACCACACCTTCAGGCAAAGCCGTGAATTCATCTTTGCCACCCCTTGATGCCCACAGTGTGCCAGTTCAATCACTCTATCTTCTAGTGCCAGCGGAATCACCAGATTGCTTCCCCGTAGTAGGAGTCCTTCCTAGGTTGACAAGAGTTTGTGTGGTACCTTCCACAGTTGTTCCATTTTCCGCTGTGCTCCTTTGGACTCTCCAGTGTAGATTTGACAGAATGGTTTTCCAGTCACCGTTGGCCATGACTGCTTTCACCACGTCAAAACACTTGTCACGGTTGGATGCATTGTCACATCCTAGATTGAGAGTGCCACTAGTTTGGCGGCTGCAACCACTACCTGTACGGGATCCTCTGCTGTGAGTTGTTCTGCGCTCCCTCCATACACCTTTCCTCTGGGATGTCGTGAGAGGTAATCTGCGGGATTGTGAGACCCAGGCCTGTAGACCAACCTTACTCTATATTCCATTAGTGTGAGCATCCATCTCTCAATCCTCGTGTGGTTTTGATGACGATTCCGTCATGATTAGCAGTAGCGACTTGTGGTCTTTCACCACTGTTATTAGTTTGCCAAGGATGTAGATGTGCATCTTGCTGTGACAGGACCGCCCCCAGTCCTACGGGGCTGGCGTCTACAACAATTTCAGACTCCTTCTGTGAGTCAAAGAAAGCCATGGTTTCATCACCGTGGAGTGCCTGTTGAATGGCTTCAAATGCTTCTTGCTCTCTTGCAGTCCATTCCCACGCCTTGCCTTTCCTTGTGAGACCAGAGATGGTCGCCCGATTCGTGATGAAGTGCACGGAGTATGTAACCATCCTCAGAAAACTTCTGATCTCTGAAACGGTCCCTGGTTGGCTTACCTCCTGAATGTCTTGAACATTGCGCGGGTCAGGTGATATGCTGCCTTCATGAAAAACAAACCTGAAGAATTCTATGTAGTTCTTTAAGAATTCACACTTCTCGCGGTGTAAGGTGACACTGAGATGTTGAATCCTCTCCAGTGTTTTCTAAAATCTACCCATGTGTTCTGCCTCTGACGCAGCACACACCAGAATGTCGCCAGTCAGATTTATGACACCCTCCAACCCTGGCAGAGCCCCTCGCATCACATTTTGAAATACCTCAGCCGCTGAAGATATCCCAAAGCTAAGGCGGTTGTACTGATAGAGGCCCTGGTGGGTTGTGAAGGTAGTGATGCAGCAAGAGTCTGGGTGGAGCTCCAGTTGGTGGTACCAGGACCCGAGATCCAACCTTGAGAACACTCAAGCTCCTTGAAGCTCGCTCACCACATTGTCCAATGTCGGGGTTATGTGCCTCTCCATCTTGATGGCTTGGTTAGGAAGTCTCATATCCACACATGTTCGCACACCCTGGCTGTTTCCGTTTTTGCGCAACGACAATGGGGGAGGCCCATGGAGTGGGTCCCTCCACCCTTTAAATAATGTCTAGCTTCACTAGGTTCTCTAGTTCCAGTTCCACTTGATTTCCGAGGTGGAAAGGTATCTGGTGATGTTTGAGGGCTATCAGGTGGTCTGAATCATCAATGTGTAGTTTTATTGGCTGCCCTTGAAGCTTGCCGACTCGAATGAACACCTCCTTGAACTTCTTCAGCACCTCGGTTATGTCTTCAATGTACACCCCATAAGCAAAATGATCAATCCCCAGGGCTTCTGCTGCAGCACAGCTCAGCAGGGGGTGATTGCTAATGTCTGTGATGAAGAATTTGTCTTTCATTTCTCTTCCTTCATGAGCCACCCTGGTGACGAAAACACCTTTGAGAGGAATGGGTTGGGTGCCACCAAATTTCAAGATTTTTGCTTTTGCTTTGGACAGCGGCAGGGGCTCTGGGAGAGCTTCATATTGTTCAGTTGCCATCACACATAATGATGCCCCTGTGTCTACCAACATACCAACACCAGTGTCTTTGCCCCTCCCACAGTCACTACACACATGGGTTGCATTCTTTCTTAGTTTTGAGTGAGTAAATGCTGGAAATGAAAAAGATTTCTTCCTCATCTTCTTCCTCCTCTGCCAGCTCTTATTCCTCTGCGACCTATTCCACCACCGCTACCTGTCGCTGTCACGTCAATATATCACTCAGCGTCCTGCTTGGTCCTCGGAGAACAGTCATTGAAGTGGGGGCCTTGCACATTCCTGTGAAATGTCCCATTACTGCACACCGGCCACATACCCTTCCTTTTGCTGGGCATTCTCCCACATGTGGGAGGTCATATCCGCACTTCGGACAGGGTGTCAGGTTCTCCCCTCTCCTTGCATTCCATCGAGGCTTCCCTGACCCAGTGGCTTGTTGCCATCCCACAACACAGACGTCTTCTAACTTGAGCGATTGGACTGCAGCATCCATTTTGCTCGCGTGGGTTTCCACTAGTTCCTACGACCTGCCCATCTACAGTATGCGGGGCAGTTTGAGCCCTGGCTCGCGCAATACATGGTGTCGCAGTTTCCCTGAGGCACAGCCTTGTATCAGCTGATTTCGGACCATTCCCTGTTTGTTTTCCCAAGCGCACATGGCTACCAGGTGCTTAAGTCGGCCATAGAATTTGTCGAGGGATGACTCCTCCTTCTGTTTGGCAGCACACATGACAAATCTCTAATAGTCTTGGTTCGCCAGCGGTAGGAAATGTTCTTTCAGGCAATCTTTTGCAGCCTGATATGAGTTGTCCACTGGAGTGAGAGATTTGAAAAGGTTGTGCACTTCGGAGCCTGCAGAATAGATAAGTGCGGCCACTTTTGCTTCATCATCGGATTCTCCGGTGGCTTTGAAATTAATTTCCAGTTTCTCTATCCATAGAATCCACTTAGGCCCCATGCTGGATCGGTTTCTGGATGTATCGAATTCTGGTATCAGGGCCAGGGATCCTTGTTGACACAGGCCGCTCCTCACCCAAGGGATTCTTGCTGCAAGAGCCTGTCTCCCTGCTTGAAGACCTCCTTCTTCCTCACTTATGGTTAGGATTGTAGAGTGCTATGCGTGACTAAGCACAAAGGCACCTCTTTTGGATGTGGAAGCTGCAACTCACACATGCCAGTACACGATGGGCCTTGTTGTGAGTGTGATCAGGCAACAGTGGTAAAGCACTGTCGCCCAAACCTCCCTGTCCTCTCCCAATGCTGTCTGAGAGGAGCACCATGTAGGCTATCCAGAGGTGCCTTGCCCTCTAGGGCACGGCGTAGTGGGTCTAAAAATGTTCCACACGCCGCACAAGCACTCCAGGCAGGGATCTGATGATGTTGGAAACTCAAAATGGTGGTTTGCCTCTTACCGCAAGTGTTGCATCTGACATGTGTCGTAAAGATTCGCTGCTGGCCGTTGATGCAGCGTGCATCCAAATTCCTCCCCCCTGCCCAGGTGCCTCCCTCATCGCCAGTGTTAAGAGTTGCTTTGCATGAGGAACCCCGGTGTGCAGGCCTTCCCCCCCGGTCTGAACAGAACACAGCGAGGTCGGCCTTGGAATCCCAGTTTTGCAAAATGGTTGATGAGGGCACCATTGAGTCTGTCGACTCCTCCAAATGGCGAAGCCCGGTGGTCCTTTTAAAAAAGTCCTCTAACGACTTGAGAGTGTGCATAGATCAACACAGCCTCAACTTGGAGGTGGTCACAGACAGTTTTCGTTTGCCCAGCATCAACAAAATTATCCTAATGATGAAGGAAGCAAAGATCTTCTCAAAACTCAATATGCGTGATGCCTACCATCAGATCGATCTACACAAGAACTCAAGTCCTCTCACAGCGTTCATCACGGCATTCGGCACATTCCAATACACACGAATGCCATTTGGGTTGTCGTCAGCTGCATCAGCATTCCAAAGGATGATGAACTCACTGCTCCACGGCATCGACAACATGTCATACATCCAAGACGACATCCTGGTATATGCCAAGGATGCAGAAACCCACAACAGAGTGCTGAGAGAGTGCAGGAATCCACTGACGCCACGAGAAATGTATATTTGGAGTGCGTGAAGTAGAGTACCTGCGCTACTGGATCTCGAAAGAAGGGGTGAGCCCTAAGAAAAACCTACTCCAAACCATAGTTGACACCCCAGCCCCGACCTCAAAGGATGAGCTTTGGTCATTTGTGGGGCTCCTGAAGTATTACGCAAAGTTCATTCCCAGATTTTCAGAAATCCTGTCTCCCTTGAGAGTCCTCCTGAGGAAAGGACCAGAGTACACGTGGGACTCATAGCAAACTGCGACCTTCGCCAAATCAAGAAGAGAATACTTCATGCCCCGTGTTTGCCCGAATGGGAAACGTACATAAAAACGGATGCCAGTGCATACGGCTTAGGTGCCACTCTCACTGAAAAAAAGCGGGGATACCGAAAATATTGTAGCCTTTGCATCTAAAGCACTGTCAACTTCAGAGAAAATGACTCCACGGTCGAGAAGGAGATACTGGCGTGCGCCTGGTCCATGGAGTACTTCAGGTTATACATTTGGGGAACAAAGCTCTGCCTGGTCACCAACCACAAACCCCTTGTGCACATGTTGAGCCCTGGGGGTACCAAGACGGCAACACCACGCTTAGCAAGAATTGCCGCCAAACTGTAAGAGTGCACGTACAAGATCACCCATATTGCCAGTTAGGAGAATGCCCAAGTGGACTGTATGTCCAGATTACTGGATAAGAGAACCCCGGGCACCACATTCCTGGAAGACGAATGGGTGGTGACATCCATAGGAGACCTTACAAACAAGGAATTCATGGGCGAGTCTCATTTTCAGTAGGAAATGAGAAACGATGATGCCCTGTGCCGAGCATCAGAACGGGCCAGCACAGGTTGGCCAAACGAGAGAGCAATCCCAGAAGGTCTGCAACCGTATTGGAAGGTCAATGACGAGATTGCAGAAATGGATGGCCTAATAATGAGAGGCGACCAAGTAATTCCTCAAAGAGGCATCTGCAAACTTTTACTATGCAGAGCCCATGAGGGCCATCTGGGCAGCAATGACACAACGCAGAGTGTGCGACGCGTACTGTTGGCCCCTCATGTACCAAGAAGTGAGGGCAATGATCGAGAGGTGCCATGAATGCGCAAATAGCGACAAACGGCTAAAAGTAAGGCAAGCGCCCATGATACCCACAAAAATCCCAACTGGTGTATGGCATAAAATAGGGTTCCATTTCATTGGCCCGTTGGATGGCATGTCAAGTGACAACAAGAATGGGGTAGCCATGGTGGACTACCTCTCGAAGTGGGTAGAAGTTGAATTTTTGCCGGACATCACCACGGCCACAGTCATTGAAGTACTCAGCTCTGTCTTCCAAAAAGAAGGAGTGCCAAAGGAGATTGTGACGGAAAATGAAGTTTAACTAGTCTCCAGAGACATGGAAAGCTTTCTCAAAAAGTACAATATCCAACAATTGAGAGCAAGCCTGTATCACCCGCAAGCCAAACGGCTGGTAGAAAGGGTGAGCTGATTCGTTAAAGGAGCCCTGCAACTGGCATGTGCATCGGGCATGAATCCTTACAAGACAGCCAAAGAGGCCGTTGCGACGCATCACTTGATGCCAAATGCTATTACAGGCGTGTCGCTGTTTTAGATATTAAGAGGGAGACGGGCCACATCCACACTGGTACCACCGTGGATACACAATGTAAGACAGGATGACGATATCGACATGAATGAAATCGTATTTAGGATACAGAGGAGCAAAGAGATCATGAAATCACAGAGCGGCAAGCGCAGAGCAGCATATCGAACAGAGGTCAACAAAGGGGACTTGGTGAAGATACGCCTGCCCCACAAAGACACCCAAATGGGCTCCACTTCTATACCAGTGACAGGAAAAGATGGAACCTTGAAATGGTGGCTGTGTACAAGAAAAAAGCATCGACAGCACGTCCCCCTATGGGAATGGGAGAAGGCAATGACCAGTGGGGACTAACCGACAGCCCTCAACAGCAAGAGATGGAGGTCAGGGAACATGAAAACGAAAGTGAGAGTTTTCCCATGTGCCCCACACCCTGGGTGAGAGGCCCACACCGAAAAGCGACCCCAACAGACCAAACACCAAGCGACACATCCTGCATGAACACTCATACTTCCAAGGCAGCCACTGACCAGAATCAACCACAACGTGAAAGAAGAAAGCCAACCAAATTCACAGACTATGGGCCTCATTACGACCCAGGCGGTCTGGAAATAACGGTGGCGGTAAACCCGCCGCCACCGTTGTTTCCGGACCGCCTGAGTCCGACCCCTGCAGGCGGGAGGTGATGTTCCCGCCAGGTCTGAGCTGGCGGGTTTAACACCTCCCGCATGCAGGCGGACGAGGAAACACCGGCAGCATTACGAGATGCTGCCGGTGTTTCCATGATCCCCATTTCCATCGAGTCCCATAGGACTCAATGGGAATGGGGATTTACACCATTCCGCCTCAGTGATTCCCGGAAAACCGGGGTTGTAATGCCCCGGTAATTCCGGGAATCACAGAGGCGGAATGGTAATACGAGTCCGGCGTTAACCAGGCGGTTTTACCGCCTCGGTTAACGCCGGACTTGTAATGAAGCCCTATATCATGGATTAGGACTGAGCTTTTCCAATGAAAGGAGGTGTGTGGGGATCCAACACGCAAGATCCTGCAGAGCCAAGATCTTGAGAGAGTATGCGCAGAAAGCATGCAAGGACCCGGGAACTCGAGACACCTTAAGTGAGGGACCAGGAGGAAGGTTGTGCCTTGGCCCTCTGTCATGAACTTCAGATCATGCCCCTTTTGGACCTCCTGGTCCTTGTCTCAATGGGGCTTACATTCCGTACTACTTCAACATGGCCGTTCAGAGCTGTAGCCCTTGCTCGCTCCATGCGCTGAGCGCGGCATGATCTATGTATAGACCACGCCTTCCGCGGCTCCGCGCGTCTCAGTGCTATTGCAGAGTAGCCCAGATGTGTGTTCGTAGCTCGCTGTATTGTTTCCTTTGTCCCAGTGCTACTACCCACTCCTGTCCCCTTCCCCCTTCCTGGTTCCGGGCATTTCTAGCCTTTCCCAGTCTCCCGGATTCTTGGACTCTGCAATCCCGGAACTAAACACAACCTGGAACCAGACGAGACTCGAGCAGCGCTGTTCAAGACCAGGAGCGTTCGCAAGAAGGCAGGGATCGAAGACACCGGCAAACACCGGACCCAGGTGAGAAGGGGGGAACTCCTTCACAGTTTGAGACGACACCCGATTGAACCTAAAGACGAGATGGAAGCCGCCGTGCAGGACTTAATGCGACGCATGCAAGAATTATCAACCGAGGTTCAAAATCTTAAGGCGGAAAACGCTGCGATCAAACAATGGGTCTTGTCCCGGGATTCTGCTGCAAAGGAGGGTGCCCTGTTGGGCGGTATTGTTGACAAGTATGATGGTTCGGCAAAACACTTCGCGGATTCCTGGATTCATGCCTGGTCCACTTTGCCTTTAAGCCCTATTATTTCTCGACTCATAGGGGTAAGGCGGGTTTAACGCCTTAACTTGGGCAACACCTCTTGTTAACTCCGGCGATGCCCTCCTAGATGACTACGATGGGTTCATACAGGCCCTTAAAGGCATGTTTGACCGTCCAGAGCAGGTCTATAAGCTTGCTGGATTTTCAACAGTGCTCCCAAGATATGCTCAATTATGTGACCAGATTTAAACAATTGGCTAAGGAAGCAGACTGCTCCTCTGAGGCTAGTTTTACCCTGTTCAGGAGAGGCCTAAACGATGAGATCAAGGATGAACTGGCCAGGGTGGCCACACCAAATTAATTCCAAGCACTAATGGACCTGGCCTTGCAAATAGACTTTTGCATCCAGGAAAGGAAGGCTGAAAGGAAGAAATCCAAGGGAAACCCACTCAAGACGTCCTTTGAGAGCACAGCCAGAACGGACGCAAACCCAAGTCCAGTCCCAGAACCTGAACCCATGCAAATTGGACCCTTTCGTGGACCCATATCACCTCAAGAAAGATTGAGAAGGATCCATACGGGTTTGTGTATGTATTGTGCTTCAGACAAACATTTGGTCAAGGAATGTCCTCTGGCACCTCCTCGGCGTTCGGGAAACGCCAGCTCCTGATCTTAAATGGAGCAGAGATTCGGGAGAGAGATGTTTGCTCCACATCAATTCCATCCTTCAACTCTCCTGGACAAAACAGTTTGGTGATTCTACAGGCTTTCCTCTCGCCCTCCAAAGACAAGACCTATCCCATTCTGGCCTTGGTGGACTGCGGAGCTATGGGAATTTTCATTGATCAAGACTGGGTTGTTAGTCATCATATTCCGTACGAGACACGAAACACCATGCAGCCCGTGGAAGCCATTGACGGAAGACCCCTCTCTTCAGGACCCATAAGCCTGCAGACTAAAGAGATCCAACTTTCCATAAACCATCATCAAGTGTGGATTACATTCGACATCATTAAGTCAGCCCATTACCCCATGGTTTTGGGTATGCCCTGGTTACAAAAGCACAATCCGTATATCAATTGGACAGCAGCATCATTATTCCTGGGCTCAGAGTTCTGTATGTCCCACTGTCTATCCCTGGATCCCTCCTCTGTAACTCCTAAAGAACTACCAAGAGACCAAGAAACACCACTCATGGTTTCCAATGCCATACAAGTTCCAGAGGCCTATCAGGGATATGCTGATGTATTTTCTACTGCCATAGTCCAGGCCTTACCCCCTCACAGGCCCGAAGACTGTGCCATAGATACGGATCCCTCAGCTGTAATTCCTTTCGGCAGAATGTTCATTCTTTAGGAACCCGAGAAAAAGGCCCTTCAGGAATATCTAGACACTAATCTTGAAAACGTCACCATAAGACCCTCGAAATCTCCAGCCGGTGCTTCATTGTTCTTCGTTCCCAAGAAGGATACCAAGGAACTCAGACCTTGCCTCGACTATAGAGGCTTCAATCAATGCACCCTCAATGATCGGTACCCACTGCCCCTGATCTCGGATATCCTGGAAGCTGTGAGAGAAGCCGTAATATTCACCAAATTGGATCTCAGGGGTGCCTACCATTTGATTCGTATCCGGGAAGGAGACGAGTGGAAGACCGTCTTTAGAACATCCTTTGGTCATTACGAGTACCTGGTCATGCCCTTTGGACTAGCCAATGCCCCAGCAGTATTCCAACGTTTTATGGATAGGGTGTTCTCTGATATGTTGTTTCTCTTCGTCATTGTCTATCTGGACGACATATTGATTTTTTCCAAAGACCCTCTGAAGCATGAAGGACATGTTAAGGCAGTTCTACAAAGACTCCGGGAACATCACCTCTTAGCCAAGCCTGAAAAGTGTTTGTTTCATGTTACCTCTGTGCACTATCTTGGATTTATCCTTAGTCCAGAGGGGATTGGCATGGACCCTTCAAAAGTAAAAGCCATTCTCGCCTCGCCTACTCCCACATCTGTGAAACAAATCCAATCCTTCCTAGGACTAGCCAATTTCTACCGGAAGTTCATAGCCACCTTTTCCGAGATTGTACAACCCATAGTGGCTCTGCTAAAGAAGGACACCCCATTTGTCTGGTCAACATTGCAAGAAACTGCATTTCAGCGTTTAAAGACTGAGTTCACACAAGCTCCCATTTTGGCTCAACCTGATACAAGTCGACCCTTTTTAGTGGAAACGGATACCTCTAATTATGCTATAGGAGCAGTGTTGAAGCAGAAGATGGAGGACAATTTGAAACTCCCCGTTGCTTAACTGTCAAGAACCTTAACTCCTAGTGAAACGCACTACTCCGTCCTAGAAAAGGAACTCTTAGCCATTCGCAAAGCCTTCACTGAATGGCGACAACTACTTCTGGGAGCCAGACATCCTGTCCAAGTCCGTACTGATCATCGAAACCTTCAGATTCTACAGTCACTGGAGTGCAGGAACAGTCGTCGGGCACGTTGGGCCTACATTTTTGCCCAGTATCAGTTCCACATTACCCATGTCCCTGGATCACAGAACCTGATTGCTGACGCCTTGTCTCGCCGTCCTGACTACGTGACCACTGAAGATAAGGCATTTCCTAAAATGTCCTCTCCCACGATCTTCGTAGCCCAAGCAGTTGATCTCCTGGAAGAAGTCTGATCGCAAACTCAATCCTCGGAATTATGGAAGGACATTTCAACACGAAATCTCTGGAAATTAAGAGCCAAGGAAGGCTACTTATTCAAGGACAATGCACTACTCATTCCTACACGGAAGTTACAGCAAAATATAATAAACCTTTGTCATGACACACTCCATTCCGGGCACCGAGGTATCACCAACACCCTCCGTCTTATACAGAGACAGTTCTGGTGGCCTAAAATGAAGTCTGACGTACAGCAATACATCCAGGCTTGTATAACCTGTGCCCAAAATAAACATGATAACAAAAGACCGGCGGGTCTTCTTCTGCAGCCCACTCTACCCTCTAAACCATGGGAAATCATCGCTACAGACTTCATAGTGAAGTTACCACCTTCCCGAGGATATACTACCATCATGGTCACCATAGATTTGTTTACCCATATGGCCCATTTTACGCCACTGATGAAACTACCCTCCTCTTCAGAGCTAGCTGGAATATTTCTGGAACACATATTCCGACTACATGGGCTTCCTTCCAAGATCATATCTGACCAGGGTACCCAATACATTTCACAATTCTGGAAACACCTCTGTCGGGTACTAGGAATCCAACGTGCCCTCTCTTCAGGATATCACCCCCAAACCAACGGAGCCACAGAACGTGCAAATCAGACCCTGGAACAATATCTCCGATGTTTCGCCACCAAGGTACAGGATGACTGGTCTCTCCTGATACCCGTTGCAGAATTCGCTTACAACAACTCCGAACACTCAGCACTACAGACCAGCCCCTTTTATTGTAGCCAGGGGTTCCATCCATCGGTCTTACCCTTGGTTCTTCCTTACCCTACACCAGTACCTACTGTTGACTCCTGGATCGAAACTCTTATCAACATTCACCGGGAGGCTAAAGAACACTTAGAGAAAGCCAGATCACAGACCAAGAGGTATGCGTATTCCAAGAGAAGACCAGGTCCTTCCTATATGGTCGGTGACCGAGTGTGGTTATCATCAAAACTACTTCCCCGACACTTACGACCAAACAAGCTGGCTCCCCGCTACTATGGTCCATTTCCCATCAAAGAGATTATCAATCCTGTCTCATATCGAATCAAACTACCTGACTCCTGGAAAAGAATTAATCCAGTTTTTCACACATCCCTATTGAAACCCTACATCCAATCCTCTCGAAAATCCAGTAGACCACCTCCTCTACCGGTTGACAACCAACTGGAATATGAGGTGTCCCGGATTTGTGACTCCAGGTATAAGCGAGGCCATCTTCATTACCTAGTGGAGTGGAAAGGATATCCTCCTAGCGAAAGGACCTGGGAACCTATTTCAAATATCAAGGCTCCTCGGTTGCTCAGAAGATTTCACCTAATACACCTGGGCAATCCTGGAGGGAAAGGCCTCCGGAGGAGGCATACTGTCATGAACTTCAGATCACGCCCCTTTTGGACCTCCTGGTCCTTGTCTCAACGGGGCTTACATTCCGTACTACTTCCAACATGGCCGTTCAGAGCTGTAGCCCTTGCTCGCTCCATGCGCTGAGCGCGGCGTGATCTATTTATAGACCACGCCTTCCGCGGCTCCGCGCGTCTCTATGCTATTGCAGAGTAGCCCAGACGCGTGTTCGTAGCTCGCGGTATTGTTTCCTTTGTCCCAGTGCTATTACCCACTCCTGTCCCCTTCCCCCTTCCTGGTTCTGGGCATTTCTAGCCTTTCCCAGTCTCCCGGATTCCTGGACTCCGCGATCCCGGAACTAAACGCAACCTGGAACCAGACGAAACTCGAGCAGCGCTGTTCAAGACCAGGAGCGTTCGCAAGAAGGCAGCGATCGAAGACACCGGCAAACACCGGACCCAGGTGAGAAGGGGGGAACTCCTTGACACCCTCTTCCTCAGAAGCTGTAAAAGGACTCCTGAACTGCAGCCTGCAGCTCAAGCAGGTTCACCTACCCAGAGAGTGTAATTGCATGGCTGAAAGTAAGCCTCATGGGAGCGCTAGTTGGTAGGGGTTGTGAATACCAATTGCTACATTCCCAGTGCAGTGACACTAACTGAACGGCTACAATTGGACTGAACTGAGATTACCACTCCCTTAACTGAGAGAGCCTGTGTTCCCTGTGTTTATACAAGGTGTCCAAGTAAACACCTATACCCTGTATCGTGTACTCATTGGGGCCATCGCAATTAGGTTAAAATGATTTCCATTTAAAAATTGCACCCAGCGTAATTGCGTATCAACATTTGAGCCATTATTGCAGTATTTCCTTAGGTAACTCTCCTAACGTGTACAATCTATTATTAAGTGGCGTGTTGTTTCCAATAGCAACTCCTTGCACAGGCGGTAATATCTGTTCCCCCTAGGAATACCTATTTGTTTGGCGAGAGAAATCAATGGAGAGATCAAGAAGATCAAAAACCAAACCCCTTCTTCCCCTCCCGAGGAAGAAGAAGGGCCACAGGATGGCGACAAGGAGATTGCCAACCGAATAACTCAGGTGAGAGCGAGCTAATTCATGCGTGCTGTAGGCACAGAAACACCCACTGCAGGAGGGAGATTGGCAAAGCATGTAGGCGTCTGGCTGTCCATATCTAAATATGCTTGGATTTTAGACACAGTAAATGGTTTTCACATAGATTCTGGCATGACACCAAAGCATGTTTATCTCCCATGTCGTATGCAATCAAGAATAGAAGATCAACAACTTCTAGAGTTAGGACTTAGGAAGCTAGACCGCAAAGTGACCATAGTACAGGTATCAGAGACCTCGGTAGGGTTCATAAGCAATGTATTCCTAGTCAAAAGGAAACACAAGGTGAGACCAATTATCAGCCTGGGGTCCCTAAACAAATGTGTGGTGTATAGACACTTCAAAATGGAAGGGATTCACCTCCTCAGGGACATATTATTACAGAGGGACTGTACGGCCAGGATAGACCTCAAGGATGCTTATTTGACGGTACCCATGGCGGAAGAGCACCGGAAATTCCTGAGGTTTCTCTGGGGAGAGGAGGCATGGAGACATGAGAATTTTCTTGCCTTCCTTTAGGCTTTGCATCAGCTCCATGGTGTTTCACCAAACTGATGAAACCCGTAGTGGCAAGGTATTTATTTATTGATTTGTATAACAAATACAAATCCACGTCCACTTTACATGACTTTGTCATGACATATTCCACACTTCAGAAGTAACAAGTCGAACTGTTGTACATTCCAGTCCCCCTAACAATTTTTTGGTGAATATCCTCTCTTCTATAGTTTTACCTATCTATCTTTTGTGAATATCCTCTTTTCTCAAGTTTTACCTTTATGTTATTTATGTTAAGTATATGTATCATGTTACAGGTTCACAACAGCACCCTGGTGCCCTAGGGTTTAGGTGCTTTACAAATGCAAATAAATAAATATATATGTATATGCATAGCCAACTAGGCTCTGTATGTACAACACAGACAGTTAAGCACAATTAACATCCACATTAAACAACAATTTGAAAATAACAATGTTATCCCTCCTCCCATATCAAATACCCTCATATTAAACACATTTCCCCCTTAATACATAAAAGCCAAAGTATGTCCTTAAAAATGCAGTTAAGATCATAATAGATTTGTTACCTTAAAATATCCCTAGAGATAACTCACTTAAAATTTCATTCCATTTCCAATAGAATTTGACCATATAGTATATCAAATTAAATAATTTCTTTCCATAAACATTTGCCACAAGGTGTATTGCTCTTCCCCGAAAAGTGCACGAAACAACCATAAATCACCAATGCAATTATAGAGCAAATACTTTAAACCATAAACAGACAGATACAATAACTCACAGCCACGCACTCTTTAGAAAATAATCAGCTCTTTGCGGCTATTTATTCAAAGATTACCAGTACATAGAAATAACTCATAAAAATAATAAGGACATAGATCACAGCAGAAGTAAAGAAGTCAAAAAGAAATACATCACTAACAGGATTCCTCATCTCGTCCAGAAGCGGCTGGAAGACCCCGGGAAAAGCCAGGCCGAGAGCACCACAGCTCACAGGAAGGCCGGACGTAAGCGTCCTTCTCCGGCTGAAGTCTCACCTGACCACCTCCAGGTTTCCGCATATATACACACTCCACAAAGGGGAGTTAATTCTCGAACATTCTGGAAATTGCACTTGCGCCGTTGAGGAACAGCCGCCGGTTGCCAGCTGGGTCAATCGAGAGCTCCCCCCAAGAAGCGCAGTGCCTCCCTTCTCTAAAAACACGCTCCACAGAGAACAGCAGCAAGCCATAACAACGTTAGCTTTCCCAGCAGAAATGGCCTTGACCGCATACCAGGTTTGGAAAAGCATGTTTGTCTCAGCACTGTGAATCTAACACTCAGCAAAATGTGTGCAGCGTTTCACTGCGGTATGAAGTAAATATCCAACATGGCTCCGAACGCTCTCAGAATGCATGTCATGAGCACTGCTCCCGAGAAGCCAAGTCAAGCCCAGCATCCCCGGAAGCAGGCTCACGACCCTCATCCCCGGCTCCAGCAAACCCCTATTGGGGCCCTTTGGACCATGTCCTGGCGCCTCTGGCGCCAGGCTCATAAGGAACCTCAGTCCCAGCGCCAGGGGCGCCGGGCTCATAATTCTTGCAAAGGTGCTTGGGTGGACCTACCTGTAGCAGACCATGCTGCATACTCACCTTTGCAAATGCTGGCAGGATGAACTGGGACTACTTTCTTACCTGGGTGGGGCTGGTGCCACTCCTTAGCTCTGGAACACAGGAACTCTTTTACCTGGGCGAGGCTGAGGAAGAAGACACCCAATCACTCCAACACTATTTAAACCACACCCGATTGGGAAAACGTGCTTCGCGTTATTCTGCATCTGCAGCAGGGCGCTCACCGAGTCAGCTCCAGCATTCCAGTGACATCTCCAGCTTCAGCTCAGCAACCTGTGGAAGAAAGACACGAGAACTATACTTACCATCCAGGAATCCAGACACCGGCAGAACCTGCAAGCAAAAGAAACATAAGGTTAGCAAGTTGCAACACGTTCGCAGCCACGCTCGCTTACCTGAACCATCTGTGCTTTCACAGATTCTTTGCGGCCTTCTCTTCAGCAGCCTAACGGCACCTGTAAAGACAAAGAACATTGTTAAGTAGGAATCGGGTGAAGGCGGCCGCATTTACTTTTCTTACCTGATTTTGTGCGCGTATTACGATCTCTTCAACCGCAGCAGCCCGGCACCTGAAAACAAGAAAAGACATTATTTAAGTGCCATTAAAGACTGCAAGAAAGCCTAACACTTACGTGTTTCCCCACGTGCATCCGCGACTGGGAAAACGCCCGCAAGGTCCCGACACCTGCAAATAAGAAAAGAACATAGTTAGAGGTGCTATAATAAGGTCACAGATCATTATACTCACGTACTTCGCACGTGCAACGGCAACGGACGAACAACGCCCGCAACATCTCAAGACCTGAAAACAGAAAACAAGGGACATTATTGAGGTGTCATTGAAATTCCCATACCTACGTACAACCGCACGTGTCGCGCTCTCAGTGACCACGCCCTCAGCATCCAGGCACCTGAAAAAGACAATGCAAAGACTTCATTAAAGGTGCCCATCTCTTCAAGACTATAAACTCTTTATACCTACTGGCATCCGCTCGTGCAGTAACGGCGGCATCACCTTTTGGGCATCTCAGCACCTGTGCCACTTCTAAGGCCACAAAAGACTTTGAGGACCTCCAGTGACGTAACTGGAACCCACGCACCCCTGCATAAGTCGCAGGATGGAGAGCCCAGCATTTATACGCCTAAGGTGAGAGCTCACCAGGACATTGGACTTTCGGAGATTTGGCGATTAGTGAGGAGGAAGTCCAGCCAAACGGTCATTAACCCTTTTTTCTTCCACCTGCAGAAACCTTACTCTGCAAGCCAGACGGTCAATAAGAGAAAGCCCAGTCCAGAGAGTCATCCGAGCTCTACGCTTCTCAATTGAAGAGACTATAACAGTTCAGCCGGGACCAGCGCCTCCGTGGGAATCAGGTGAGCGTTACAGAACGCGAAGCCTTCCAATAACCTCCTACCCAGGCGCTATGGAAACTTCCGACACTGATCAACTGGCCCAGTTACTAGGGGAATTAAGAGCTGAAGTACATGCTGCCCGCCAGGAAACGAATGCCCTGAAGAGGGAATTGATTATGTCCAAAGAACGAACTGATGACCTCGCCAGACAGTTATTACAAACACAAGCGGGGCAAACCCCTCTACCTAATTCA